>NC_057813.1:198500247-198758365 GCF_018294505.1 Triticum aestivum
GAAGTTTGGACAATCCGGTGTGCCCTGAGAACGAGATATGTGCAGCTCCTATCGGGATTTGTCGGCACATCCGGGCGGCTTTGCTGGTCTTGTTTTACCATTGTCGAAATGTCTTGCGAACCGGGATTCCGAGGCTGATCGGGTCTTCCCGGGAGAAGGTATATCCTTCGTTGACCGTGAGAGCTTGTGATTGGCTAAGTTGGGACACCCCTGCAGGGTATATAATCTTTCGAAAACCGTGCCCGTGGTTATGAGGCAGATGGGAATTTGTTAATGTCCGGTTGTAGATAACTTGACACCAGATCCGAATTAAAACGCATCAACCGCGTGTGTAGCTGTGATGGTCTCTTTTCGGCGGAGTCCGGGAAGTGAACACGGTTTTGGGTTATGTTTGATGTAAGTAGGAGTTAGGATCACTTCTTGATCATTGCTAGTTCACGACCGTTTCGTTTGCTCTCTTCTCGCTCTTATTTGCGTATGTTAGCCACCATATTTGCTTAGTGCTTGCTGCAACTCCACCTCATTACCCTTTCCTACCCATAAGCTTAAATAGTCTTGATCTCGCGGGTTTTGAGATTGCTAAGTCCTCGTGACTCACCAGATACTATCACAACAGTTGCAGGTGCCGATGATACCAGTGCAGATGATGCAACCGAGCTCAGATGGGAGCTCAACGAAGACCTTGGTCGTTGCTATGTTTCATTTCATGTTGATCAGTAGTGGAGCCCAGTTGGGACGATCGGGGATCTAGCAGTTGGGTTATCTTCTTTTCTTTTGGCTTCGTCCGTAGTCGGACTATGTGTGTACTCTGAATGATGTATGATTTATTATATGTTCATTGTGTGAAGTGGCGATTGTAAGCCAATTCTTTATCCCAGTCTTGTTCATTACATGGGATTGTGCGAAGATGACCCTTCTTGCGACAAAACCACAATGCGGTTATGCCTCTAAGTCGTGCTTCGACACGTGGGAGATATAGCCGCATCGTGGGTGTTACACACCAGCCTCTGAATTGCTTCGTGCCTTGCCAATCAGTCCTCCACCAGAAGGTGCTTGTTGTCTGTATGATGATCCTGAACTCACCGATCATTACATGCAAGTGCTCATGAAGCCTCTGAATCCTGGACAAGCCCAAAGGACCAAATTCCTCGTGAAGGAATTGTTGTATGTGCCAAGGACCATCTATCGCATTCTGAGGAAGACTATCAGTCCAATCAAAGGTCATGACTCATCTGATGAAGAAATTGTTGGGATGATGAAGAATATGCTCTTCAACATCATGCATGGCATCCCTATCAATTACCACGATTTCTTCATGAGGACTCTTGCAAATGTTGCACTTTCCCCGTTTGAGCTGAAGCCTTATGCTCCATGGATCATGAGATTCCTCATAACAAGGTCTTCGCTCAACTACAAGGCTGACACTCTCAACCATGGCAGCTACTTGCCCCCGATTGAAGTCCTCAAACGGACATATTCTTCAGCTGAAGAAAAGGGCAAGGAACCTGCTATTATCGATGAAGGCATTCGTCCATTGGATGGTCAGTTCCGCAAAGTTGCATCTTACTCCACCAATGATGACTCTGCCACACATGATTCTGCTGCCAATGCTCCCAAGTAAAGTCCTGAAGCCACTGCTCCTCGTGTGATGACTGACCGTGAGCTGCTTCTAAGTCTTCACCAGAAGGTGGATCGAAACCACAAATGGGTTAAGCGTCAGTTTGGCTCTATTCTTCACAACATGACCTCTACACATAATGCAGTGAAGAAAAACCATTACTACCTCCATGAAGTTTTCGATCACACCTGGGCTATTCTGTCACATCTGTATGGTGAAGAAGATCTGAAGCAAATGGGCTTCAAAGAAGACTTTGACTGGTCTGCTCCTCCGCCGAAGAAGGTCAAGATTCCTCCCTTGGTCGCAAGTTCATATTCTTCATACCGCGACACGGACGAGTATGAAGACTTGGATGACACTGCAGCAAGCCCTACATCGACTCAAGACCCCAATAACGCTGGCGCTCCTCCATCTTCATGATATTCTTCAGGGGCGTTAGTCCTCATTTTCAACCCTTTTGGTCATTCGATGACAAAGGGGGGAGAAATTTGAGTTAGTCTTCAAGCGGGTCTATCCTATATGGGCGTTTTTTTGATAAGTTACAACTCTCGTTCTTTTGATGACTTTGCTGGATCGAGTTGTAATCTTAAACTCTATGGTGGTCTGATACTTTTGCTGAGTTCTTCTGCATGCTTATTCCTCATTAATGTTAATGCACGCATGATGAATTACATCAGTCACCATATTTCATCATGCATTTCAAATTCTTCATATTATATGTCAAATGCGTGTATGAATTACAAGATATAGGGGGAGATCTCCATGATTATACTCTTCAAGTGTGCATTGCTTCAAAAGCAAATTTGTCACTATGCACATCTTCAGGGGGAGTTCTTCTATATCTTGCAATCAAATTCCTCAATATCAGTATTTACACTTCATATGTTTATCCCCATTGAAAACTAAACCTATATTGTCATCAATCACCAAAAAGGGGGAGATTATAAGTGCATCTAGTGCCCCTTAGTGATTTTGGTGCATTGAAGACTTACAAGTTAAGAGACTGATGCATTTGTAAGTGTACATAGGTCTATAAGTCTATAAGGAGTTTGATATTTACAGAGAAAGTCGACCCCTAAAAATGAAGTTCTTCGACTGAAGACTTTGAATTTCTGAAGACTTTCTGAAGACTTTGAAAGTGAAGAAATTGGTGTGACCTTGAAGACTTGGTAATCATTCGAGGAACATGAAGTGTGAAGACTCTTGTTTTTACTATTTCATTTTCTCTTTCTTGAGTCATAGGAAACATCGTACTATTAAAGGGGGTCGAGGAAATACTAAGGAAAAGTTTCCATGTGATGCTCATCTCAAAATCCTACACCTACCAATTCCTTTGAGTGAGGCCGATGGAAATTTCTCACAGTTCAGTCATATTCTTCAGTGACAAAGACAAAGTTCTTCTGGTCTCTGAGGAATTTGTTCTGACTGAGGAGTTAGGAATTTGCCAGTGCCGATTGCCTACAAAGTGAGGATCATGATAGCCCTGAGGAATTTGAGAGTCAAATATCCCGACCGTTGCTGTGCTACGTGCCAGCTGTCCTAAAATATCTACCCACCTAACGGTCATATCAGACAAGGGCATTTATGTCTTATCATGTCGGGCTGCTCCCTAGGATATAAATAGCCGCCCCCTACAACCACTGGTTGGTTGGCTACTCCGAGAGAAACTAACACTTGTCATTTGAGAGCAACCCATCCTCCGAGGACTTTGAGAGAAAATCATCAAGTGAGGAAATCCCAAACCCAAACCTACAAAACCCCAAAGTGATTGAGCATCACTGAAGAGATTGATCCTACGTGGATCCGACGCTTGTTTCCTTTGAAGATTGTGCTTCTTCCAGACGGTTAGGCGTCAAGGTCTAGAGCATCCAAGAGGAATTGTGGATCGCTGAGTGACTGAGATTGTGAAGGTCCAGAAGTCACCTGAAGACTTACCACGAGTGATTGGGCGAGGTCTGTGTGACTTTAGCTCAAGGAGAATATGGTGAAGACTGTGTGTCCGGGACTGGGTGTCCTCGAGTTTAAATACGCAGCCGCTCCAACCAGATGTACAACTGAGATAGCAGTTGGAACTGGTCTACCAAATCATTATCTTCACCAAGCTTACTGGTTCTATTTCCTCAACTCTTCCATTTCCTCATCTTTGTTGTTGTGTGCTTGTTCATATCTATTTGAAGACTTTAACTGAAGACTTTCTCAATTTCCTCGGTTCAATTTCTTCAGTCTGTCCGTCTTCATCTTGTGTTATCCTGTGTGAGGGAGTCCTGGACTAGTGGGTGTCCGGATAGCCGAACTATCATCATCAGCCGGACTCCAAGACTATGAAGATACAAGATTGAAGACTTCGTCCTGTGTCCGGATGGGACTTTCCTTGGCGTGGAAGGCAAGCTTGGCAATACGGATATGTAGATCTCCTACCCTTGTAACCGACTTTGTGTAACCCTAGCCCTCTCCGATGTCTATATAAACCGGATGGCTTTAGTCCGTAGGACGAACAACAATCATACCATAGGCTAGCTTCTAGGGTTTAGCCTCCTTGATCTCGTGGTAGATCTACTCTTGTAATACACACATCATCAATATCAATCAAGCAGGACGTAGGGTTTTACCTCCATCATGAGGGCCCGAACCTGGGTAAAACATCGTGTCCCTTGTCTCCTGTTACCATCCGCCTAGACGCACAATTCGGGACCCCCTACCCGAGATCCGCCGGTTTTGACACCGACATTGGTGCTTTCATTGAGAGTTCCTCTGTGTCGTCACCGATAGGCTCGATGGCTTCTTCGATCATCAACAACGATGCAGTCCAGGGTGAGACCTTCCTCCCCGGACAGATCTTCGTATTCGGCGGCTTTGCACCGCGGGCCAATTCGCTTGGCCATCTGGAGCAGATCGAAAGCTACGCCCCTGGCCGTTAGGTCAGATTTGGAAGTTTGAACTTCACGGCGGACATCCGCGGGGACTTGATCTTCGATGGATTCGAGCCACAGCTGAGCGCGCCGCACTGTCACGACGGGCATGACTTAGCTCTGCAGCCGGACAGTACCCTGGAGGCCACACTCGAGTCCGCTCCGATCTTCAATTCGGAGCCGGCTGCGCAGATCGAGGACGGGTGGCTAGACACCGCCTCGGGGGCTGCAACCTCTATGGCGATAGAGCCGAACACTGACCTTGTCCCTCATGAAGCTTGTGACTCCGAGGTGCCAGACTCCTTGCCGGACTCCGAACCTCCCGCGCCCCTCCAATCAAATCCAATTGGGCGCCGATCATGGAGTTCACCGCTGCGGACATCTTTCAACACTCACCTTTCGGCGACATCTTGAGTTTGCTAAAGTGTCTCTCATTATTAGGAGAGCCCTGGCCGGACTGCGGTCAGGATGGTTGGGATGCGGACGACGAAGAGATTCAAAGCCCACCCACCACCCACTTAGTAGCCACTGTCGATGATCTAACTGACATGCTAGACTTCGACTCCGAAGACATCGACGGTATGGACGACGATGCCGGAGACGACCAAGAACCAGCGCCTACTGGGCACTGGAAAGCCACCCCAACTCACGACGTATACATGGTGGATACACCAAAAGGAAGCGATAACGAGGAACAACGGGACGTGGCGAAGGACAACTCCCCCAATAAACAACCAAAACGGCGACGCAAGCACCGCCCGAAGTCCCGCCTCGATAAAAACGGCACCCATACTGACCCGGTCCTAGAGCAGGGCGAAGCAGTGGATGGCGAACATGCCACCAAGCAACCATCCGAACAGGATGAACTGGACAAGCAACCCATCCCCGGTGAAAACAAGAGCCTAGACGATCTCACGCCGAACACATCACCGGAGCATAAGAACCTTCATAAAAGGCTCGTCGCCACTGCAAGAAGTTTGAAGAAGCAAAAGTGGAAGCTCAAAACAGCGGAGGACGCACTCAGAATGAGATGGAGCAAAGCACTCAATACCGCCGATAAATATGGCGCTAGTCACCAGGCAAAGAGCTACCTGAAGCGCAAGATGTTGCCCGAATTTGATGAGGAGGCCGTAGAGCCCCCACAGTCAAAAAAGAAAGAGGCCGCCTGGCTGGATAGACGACCAGATGACAGGCTAAGAGCGGCAAGGGGCGCCGCACACAAGCCGGCACACGATCCACATAAAGATCCTCGCAAAAAGGATGACCCGGTCAGGTCCATCTATGGGCCAAAAAGGAAGACTCCAGGAAGCAACACAACCCGCCGAGTGATTGAAGACAACGGCACACCCAAATACAGGGGCGCCGCACACCCACTATGTTTCACCGACGAGGTACTGGATCATGAATTTCCAACGGGATTCAAACCCGTAAACATAGAGGCATATGACGGAACAACAGACCCCGGAGTCTGGATTGAGGATTATATCCTACACATACATATGGCCAGAGGAGACGATCTCCATGCCATAAAATACCTACCCCTCAAGCTCAAAGGGCCAGCTCGGCATTGGCTCAAAAGCCTCCCAGAAAATACCATTGGAAGTTGGGAAGAGCTCGAGGATGCGTTTCGAGCAAATTTTCAGGGACTTATGTCCGCCCTCCGGATGCAGACGATTTAAGTCACATAACTCAACAGCCCGGAGAGTCAGCACGCAAATTCTGGAACAAGTTCCTCACCAAAAAGAACCAAATAGTTGACTGTCCAGATGCCGAAGCCTTAGCAACCTTTAAGCACAACGTCCGAGACGAATGGCTCGCCAGACACCTTGGCCAGGAAAAACCAAGAACAATGGCCGCACTAACAAGCCTCATGACCCGCTTTTACGCGGGGGAAGATAGTTGGCTGGCAAGATGCAGCACCAGCGACCCCAGTACATCCGAGGTCAGGGATGGAAATGGAAAATCACGACGCAGAAAAGATCAGCGCCGGAATAAGGAAAATGGCCCAAATAGCATGGCGGTCAACGCCGGGTTCAAAAGCTCTCGGCCGAATAATAAAACACTGCCTCTTAAGGACAACAGTGATGAGCTATCCAACCTAAATAAAATCCTGGATAGGATATGTCAAATCCATAGTACCCCCGGGAAGCCTGCAAACCATACCCACAGAGATTGTTGGGTCTTCAAATAGTCCGGCCGACTTAACGCCGAACACAAGGGGCTCGACACACCAAGCGAAGACGACGAACCCCACAAGCAGCACGCCGGAAAACAGAAGACTTTCCCACTAGAAGTCAAAATAGTAAACTCACTTCATGTGATAACAAGGAAAAATAGTGCGGCACCTGCTAAAACACGCGCCGCACGGTCCACCCCAGCGGAATCCCGAAATTGGATGTTTAACCCAATCACTTTCGACCATCAGGATTACTCCAGAAGTGTTCGAAATGCAGGAGGGACTGCTTTGGTATTGGATCCCATAATCAACGGACTACAATTCACACAAGTCCTAATGGACGGCGGCAGTGATATAAACCTGCTATACCAGGACACCATCCGCAGAATGGGGATAGACCCTACCAAAATTTGCCATAGCAGCACTTCCTTCAAAGGAGTGACGCCAGGCCTTTACGCCAATTGTACAGGCGCCGTACTACTGGAGGTTGTGTTCGGTTCATCCGACAACCTCCATCGCGAAAAGCTCATTTTCCATATCGCCCCATTCAAAAGTGGCCATCAAGCACTACTGGGACGCGAAGCTTTCGCCCGCTTTAACGCAATACCGCATTACGCGTCTCTTACGCTTAAAATGCCCGGTCCACGCGGCATAATATCATTAAAGGGTAACTCCGAGTGTTCCTCGACCACGGAAAACGTGAGACTGCCTTGACAGCCACACACTAATCCGACCTTGCAGGTCAAAGCCCCTAAAAACAGGTCATTCAGACCTCGGACACAGTTAGGCGAGTCCGGCGTAAATAAACAAGGGGCTTCCCAGCCGCATACCTCTTTACAAGGGGCCGCACGTATAAACAATGAGAGCCAATAAAGCTCAACTTTATTCATCTTCCAAATCATACTTTATTTTAAATACATCTTTTGCACGATATTTTTTCAAACTAAGTTCTTCTCTTTTACAGATGAAGCACGTGCTACACCCGTCCAGGATAAAACACAACGGAGACACAGGCACAGACGTGCAGCAGGGACCCGTTGCAAGGATTCTTTTCAGATTAAGACCCTGCGTAAACCTTTCTTACTGTCTCTTGTTGATACACATCCCCCGGTTTCCTACCATAACCGAGGAGGAGGCTCGCGTTTTGGCATCGGCCGCATCAGAAGTTCCCGCCCGTACCTGGAGAATAGGGGCTTAGGGCATTGTTCTGCCCGGTATCATAAAGACCGAATACCTCAGGGAGTGTTCGGCGTCTCGAGTTAGGCCTTATATGCATCAGCTCCGAATCATGTCTTTGGTCAAATGTTGGGTTTGCCCGGCTCCTGTGTTTTGCTGCCTTACGTTCCGCTCCATCGGCTAACGCGGCACCAGGAGAACTACTGCGATTGTGCCCCGATTAGGCCCGGCGAGCACCTCAGTAGAGAAAGCCGAAAACTGACTGTCATGATATAGCGAGAGACTGGTCAACCACTTGACCGACTACTAGAATGTTTAGAATTCCTCCGCTTTGACGAAGGACCGCTTCCCGGTCAGGCACATACGCGCCCCGAGTTCAGAGAGCGCGGTGCCTCTAGGGGCTATATAGTAGCCCCACCATCGAGCTCCTATGGCTAAGTGAAAGTGATAAAGCATTATAGTCCGGTTGCCTAGTTTGCTATGCTATCACCTCCTTCAAAGAACCAAGACGTTGGATTAAGTGTGAAAAAGCGCTTTTTTTTGCAAACACCCCCGCACCATGTGCGTGGGGGCTGAAGCCAAAGACTGCCATCTTTCAGGTTATCCATACATATACGGCCGCACAGGAGATAGTTTAATACTTGAACGCACAAGTATAAAAAGCCGTTACATTATAAACATGATCTCAGAAATCATACATGTCATTTAAACATAACATCTTTCGAGCACTACGACTCTATTAAACGAGCGCCGTGTACGACTTCCTCAAAATAGTGCTCGGCGGGTAATCGGCTTTGTCCGAACCCCGGGATGCAACATCGGTGGCATCCATCTCCGCCCAGTATGTCTTAACACGGGCGAGAGCCATCCGTGCACCCTCTATGCATGTCGACCGCTTCATCGCCTCGATATGCGGCACCGCCCCAAGGAATTGCTGCAACAAGCCAAAATAACTCTCAGGCTTGGTCCTTTCCGGCCACAGATGAGCGACCACATCCGTCATGGCAAGTCCGGACAATCTATTCAGCTCAACCCACTCAGCCAGCCGATCACTCAACGGAAGTGGACGCTCCGGACTATGGAATTGAGACCAGAAAAGCTCTTCCATTTCGTGATCCTTCTGGCTTTGGAAGTGCACGACTGCGTCCGCCGCACTCGCCGCCAAATCCAGATAAGGATCCTCCGCACCACACAATCTGCCCAACTGAGCATACTTCGGATCCGTGAACTTCCTACGCAGCAGAAAGGGCTTTCTAGCCGCAATGTCTCCGGCCTGACGCAGTTCCTCCTTCATAGCCCGCATCGCACTACGGGCATCCTTGGCTTCGGCGGCGGCCTTCTTCAGGTCCTCTTGCTCCGCTCGGCGTTCTCTTTCAAGAACCTCATAGCAGTCGGTAGCATCTTTTAATTTCACGTCCATTCCGGCCATCTCCTCCCTACTTCGGCAGTGAGCGGCCTTTTCGGCTTTTAGCTCTTCCGCTGCCTTCGAGGCAGCTGCATCACTTTTCCTGGCTTGCTCCTTGGCTCGAGCAAGCTCTGCTTGAAGGTCTTCCACAGCAGCGGCACCATCTTCATCAAGCATACAAGTTGTAAGGAACGGGCATCAGCTCCCTTACTAGGCGACCGCGGAGCAACCACCTACCTTGTGACTCATTAAGTCGTTTATTGACCAGCGCGATGTCCGCATCCGCAACGTCGAGTTGCCTCTTCAGCTCGGCAACTCCATCAGTCCGGCTGGCCACCGAACGTTCCGCCACCTGCATAGGAAAGGTGACATTCTATAACTGAGATTATGATCCTCGGCACGCTGTCGCTTTCGACAGCATACCAAGTTTCAGGGGCTACTATCTATACAGGGCGCACTCCATGTGCAAAACTGTCAAAAGGTATGTCATTTTTTAGGTACCTCAAACCCCGTCAGCAAACTTCCGACGGCCTCATACAACCCGCTCTCGGCGGATGAGATCCTTTCAATCACCATGCTCATTAATGTGTGGTGATCTTCTGAGATAGACGCCCTCTTGAGCAAATCCTGCAGCTCCACCGGCCGTACTCCAGTGGGTGCCAAACTCCCCGGCCCCGCTGGACTCGGGGAGACCCTCCATGACGACACCTCAGGGTCGTCCGCCCCGCCCGACGGGGCGGCAGATGGAGGCGTTTCGCTCTCCATCATCTCCGGACGAAGGTCCCCCGAAGATGAGCTCTGCTCAGATGGGCTGAGATCCGAACTACAAGGTGAAAACTTCGGTTACCCTTAGAAATAAAGTATGGGTGCCCCCTATTACAAAATTCCCCCTTTTTTACTTACGGCTCGCTGGAGGGCTGTTCCTCTGGGGAGACGGCGCGGCCGGGGCTCTTCCCGGCACAGGACCTTCCGGTGCAGATTTCTTTCCCCGCTTTGAGGCCTTGGCCTCCGGGTCTTCGGAAGCGTTCCTCTTCTCCCCCTGGAAGGAGGAATTCTCGATTCCCCCCTTACTGAAAGCCTCCTTGGCAGAGGTGGTAGTTTCCCTGTGCCCCCCTTCGCCCTCCTCCGAAGGTGCAACCTCCAACATTTGGATTAACATGGGATCCGGCGTGGTCTCAGGGAGGGGGGCCGGACACCGTATCAGTTTTGCTTGCGCTATCCACTCCTGTCCAAGGGATAGCTGGTTAAAAGGCAAACCCATGATAAATAAATGGACGATATGTCCGGACACAGGGCTACTTACTTGAGTATCCGGGCGATTGTAGCTTAGGCCAGCATCCTCGGTCAAGTCCGGACGCATCTCTTGCGATCCGAAGAACAATTTGTACATCTCCGCGGGTGTCAAACCCATAAAGTGTTGGAGAGCTCGTGGCCCCTCCGGATTAAATTCCCACAGGCGAAGGGGGCGACGTTTGCAGGGCAGAAGGCGCCGAATCAGCATAACCTGTGCCACTATGACCAGATTGATCTCCCTTTCTTGGAGGCCTCGAATCCGGTCCTGCAACAGGGGTACGTCTTTGGACGGCCCCCACTCAAGCCCCTTGTTGACCCATGACGTCAGCCGTTGTGGAGGGCCCGAGCGAAAGGCGGGCGGCGGCCTCTGCCTGCTGCCCCTGGCAGCAGTGATATAGAACCACTCCTGTTGCCACAAGCCGAGCTCCTCCTGAAAAGAGCCCTCGGGCCATGGAGCATCGGCCCTCTTGCTTATAACTGCCCCGCCGTACTCTGCCTGACGCCCCTCAATCATCTTCGGCTCCACGTTGAAGGTTTTGAGCCACAAGCATAAGTGAGGGGTAGTGCGGAGGAAGGTTTCACAGACGACAATGAATGATGAGATGTGGAGGATGGACTCCGGAGCCAAGTCATGGAATTTCAGCCCATAGTAAAACATGAGCCCCCTCGCGAAGGGATCCATCGGGAAGCCTAAACCCCGACGGAGGTGAGACACGAACACGACGCTCTCGCCGGGCTCGGGAGTAGGAATAACTTGCCCTCGGGCAGGCAACCTATGCGAAATCTCGTAGGTTAAGTACCTGGCATCTCTCAGCTTTAGCATGTCCTCTTCCGTGACGGAGGAGGGCATCCGCCGGCCTCGTAGGTCGGAGCCGGGCATTGTCGAAGGTCGAAAGTACCCGAATCTAGAGCCCGGGGTGTTGGAACTTGGGGCGAGGAACGGATTCAATTGAGGATTGAAGAAAAAGAACGGGCCTTGGTCTCATTATAAAGAGGGAGAATACCAAGAGCCGTCCCCGTGACCGTTTGGAACCCGCCTTCGATGGAGGGGTGTGGCAACGGGCGCAGTTGGGTTACCCACGTCCGTATTGATGGGAATCCCGGAATAAGGGGAACACGATCTCTGCTTCGACAAGACGTGCCAAGGAAACCGCTTCGCTAAACGCGCTGAGGTGGTACAATAAAAATGATTCTAGTAAAGGCTTGGTAGTGGTATGACGTCACGCCACAAAATACGTTAGCAGATTGAACTTGTGTAGATATTATTCTCTCTACGGTGGTATGTGGAATTTATTTTGCAGAGCCGGACACTATCCTGGTGTTCACAATCTTCTATAAATTATTCGGAGGAGGAACCCGCCTTGCAATGCCGAAGACAATATGCGCGCCGGACTCGTCGTCATTGAAGCCTGGTTCAGGGGCTACTGAGGGAGTCCTGGACTAGGGGGTGTCCGGATAGCCGAACTATCATCATCGGCCGGACTCCAAGACTATGAAGATACAAGATTGAGGACTTCGTCCCGTGTCCGGATGGGACTTTCCTTGGCGTGTAAGGCAAGCTTGGCAATACGGATATGTAGATCTCCTACCCTTGTAACCGACTCTGTGTAACCCTAGCCCTCTCCAGTGTCTATATAAACCGGATGGCTTTAGTCCGTAGGACGAACAACAATCATACCATAGGCTAGCTTCTAGGGTTTAGCCTCCTTGATCTCGTGGTAGATCTACTCTTGTAATACACACATCATCAATATCAATCAAGCAGGACGTAGGGTTTTACCTCCATCAAGAGGGCCCGAACCTGGGTAAAACATCGTGTCCCTTGTCTCCTGTTACCATCCCCTAGACGCACAGTTCTGGACCCCCTACCCGAGATCCGCCGGTTTTGACACCGACACTGTGCTTACACTTTCTGTACTCTGTGCTTGTCTTTATTTCATCATGATGACTATGCGTGTGTTCTGCTATGCTTATTTTTGAGTACTTGGTCTGCTACAAGTAGTTCTTCATTTAGGAATTTCCTCACCAGCAAATTCCTCAGTGAAGAATTCATAAAAATCGCCTATTCACCCCCCCTCTAGTCGATATAACGCACTTTCAGAACAAGAGCAAAGTGAAGCTTATTCTATTTTTTGGGGGGTTTGAAAACTAAATTGCAAACAAATATCGCAAAGGAAAACTAAAAATCAAAATCAAAAGCAAATAAAACCAAAGTGTTGGAACAAACGAACACGAGTCTTTTGAAGCTCCCCGAGCTTAAGTACAACATTATTACAATTTATTCAAATACCACCACATCTTGATGTAGAAGTGGTGATAACCTCCCCAAGCTTAGGCTTTTGCAAGCCCAAACCGATGAGATCATTATGGCGGATGGTCAGGAGCCCACACTTGGCTCCAGTTGGAGAAGTTCATGTTCATGTAGGCGGACGTGCCTCGAGGGGATGCGATGAGGTCGCTGATATCGTCAATGGAGCCCTGGAGGCTGCCGAGGTCCGTGTAGGTGGTGTAGTCTTGGTGGGGCTATTCTTGGGGCTGCTCCTCTTCTTCATCGGCGGCGAGTTCTGCTTGGTCTACTTGTTTTGGTTCTAGGCCTTCTTGGTCAAAATCTGCATCTCCTTCCTGTGCAACATAATGCAAATGTCCATGCTCGACAGAGAAATGGTTAGGCATAGGAGTAGGCAAAAAGTGTGTCACTCCAGGAATTCTAATGCAATGACGGCTATTATGAACCACTGACATCCTTGTGCTAGTAAGATCTTCGCGCGCACCCCAGAGTTTGAACCTTAAGGGTTTTGCCGGAACCCGATATCTGACATTTGGCGCGCCAGGTAGGGGTGCGCCGGAATCTTTCTTCCGCTGCCCCGCGTTCGATTGTTCTTCGCGTTCATGGCTGACGCTCACCGAGCTCGTGCCGATCGTCGGGCTGCTCTCGCTGCCCATGTCACCCAGACAGCTCCCATCGGTGGGCCTCCCCGTCGTTCCCCGTCGCCTGCCGCCCATGCCGCCACCGGCCCTGCGGGGAACGAGCAGCAGGCGTCGTCGCTGCATCCCTCGGTGCGGCGGGAAGGCCGCACCGCCACCCCGTCGCTGACTCCAGCTGGTTCGTCGATGCACGCCCGTCACGCTCCCACGGACGCGCACGCCGCGTTGCTCCTGGCGCGTGAGCTCCTGCACTACCACCCCATCGACGACCTCTACGAGGAGTGGCTCGCTCGCATCATCGAGCTCGTCAGCGCCGCAGGGGGCTCCCCTGCATCGTCCCTCTCGCTGCCTCGCCCTCCGTCCTGCGCGGGTAATGCAGCTCTAGAGGTGCCTCCGCCGCCTCCTCCCCAAGAAGGCGCCCTAGATCCAAGGCGTGCGGCCCCTGGACGAGACCCACCGTGTCCGGCGCCCGCGCGACAAGAAAGGAGCTGCCAAGAAATCCCTCGCCCCCAAGAAGGCGCTCACGTGCTCCCTGCACTGGCGCGTCATGACTGCATTCCTGCACCAGCGCATCAAGACCCCGCGCTGCCCCTGGCGGCGGCACGCGGAGACCCCCAAGAGCAAGCCCCATATTAGCAAAGGGCTCCAGTGGCCACCGCGGGCTATCATGCCTTCACCACCGAGCTATGCAGCGTTGCCTGGCCGGGCAAGTTCAAGCCGGATCTGCCTCCTCGCTACGACGACACTGCCGACCCCGCGGAGTTCCTGCAGCTCTACGAGCTGGGCATCGAAGCGGCTAACGGAGACGAAAAAGTCATGGCGAATTGGTTTCCCATGGCGCTCAAGGACGGTGCCCGCACCTGGCTCCTGAACCTGCCTCCCGGCACGATCTCCTCTTGGGACGAGATGCGCACCCGCTTCATCGCCAACTTCTAGGGCACTCGCGATCGTCCCCCAGTCATGAGTGACTTGCACCACATCAAGCAGCAACCCAGAGAGACCCTGCAGAAGTACATCCAGCGCTTCAACATCGCTCGCCTCAAGATTCCCAAGGTAACTGAGGAGGCCATCATCTCAGCATTCTCTGATGGCGTCCATGGCGTTAAAATGAAGGAGGAACTGGCGATCCACGAAGATTTGTGCACGTCTCTGGAGTTGTTCAACCTGGCGACCAAGTGCGCAAGGGCTGAGGAGGGACGCCTCTCCCTTCTCGAGCTCCCAGCCGCTGATCCTGAAGAGAAGAAAGCCAAGGCCAAGGACGTGAAGCGCAAAGGAGCAGTTGTGCTCGCAGCAGAGCCAGACACGAAGCATGGCAGGGACCAGCCGGAGTCGTCCAAGGGAAGCAGGTACTACATGTACCACGACCTCCACACCCACAACATCAACGAATGCCAAGAGCTCAGGGCCGTGCGAGAAGGACGTGTCGACCAACGCCCCGACCGCAGCAATCGGGGCTATGGTCGAGGAGGAGGAAGAGGTGGAGGATGATGGGACGACCGTGGACCTCGCCAAGGGTGGCGTGACCGGCCTCGCAAGGACCGCTGGCAGGACCAGCCTCGCAAGGGGGCTTGGAGGGATCAGCCTCGTGAGGATCGCCCGCCAGGCAACACAGGCCTTCCTCCTCTGCCACCACCACCAACAAGGAATGAAGACCATCATCAGGACGCGGGGGGCGGGGGCTTCCAGGAGCCACGTGCTATCGCTTGTATCCTGGGCGGTACCCAGGCCCCGACCTCTCAGTGCATCTTCAAGCAGTTTGCTCGCGAGGTGAATGCAGTCCTCCCCAAGCTCGAGGCCACGCGCCCTATCAGGTGCTCCACGTGTGCCATCACGTTCAGCTTAGCGGATCAACTCAAGTGTTCAGCGACAGCCGGTGTCCTCCCAATGCTCTGTTCCCCAGTTATCAGCAATGTGCAAGTCACTAGGACCCTCATTGATGGCAGCGCAGGACTCAACATTCTGTCCGTTGAGACGTTCAACAATCTCCAAGTGTCATATGATCAGCTTCAGCCAACCAAGCCTTTCTCAGGAGTCACTGATGGTTCCACTACCCCGATAGGGCAGGTCCGCCTCCCTGTCACCTTTGGACAGCGCAAGAACTACCATACTGAGCTCATCGACTTCGACGTTGCCCACATTCACCTGCCATACAATGCCATCCTCGGGTATCCAGCCCTGGCCAAGTTCATCACAGTGACTCACCATGGTTACAGTGTCCTCAAGATGCCGGGGAGCGGCGGAGTCATCACAGTCCCCTGTGAAGAGAAGGATGCAGTGTGCTCTCTCGAGCGTGCCTTCGAAGCCGCATAAATTGAGGACCCAGACAATAAGAGTGGGAACCTTCCCGAGGCAGCTCCCAAGAAGAAGAGGACATCACCCAGCTCAAGGCCTCAGGAGGCAGGCACCTCTGGTGGCACTGTGCCAAGATCCGCGCCCGTCCAAGGGGCGCCTCCCTCGGCACGCCCGACGCCCTCCTCAGGCAAGGCTCGGGGGCTCTCTCCTAGAGGGCCACTGACTTTGCCAAGATCACGAGGGAGGTGCTCGGGCACCACTTGGAGGCGTGCTTCACGGCACGTTTCCCTCAGGAAGGCATGAGGCAAGGAGGGCCCAACCCTCAGGAGTTCATCAATAAGGTCACTCAGGAGCTGCAGGAATCGAGAGTCATGCGCGGCAGCCGCCGCCTGCCCGGCATGGCTCCCCATCCAGGCGAGGATGGTGGGCTGTGCGTCTGCATCGACTACCCAGGGCTCGGCCGAGTCGCGTCTCAGGAGCGTTTCTGGCCCTCGCGTGTGGGACGCTGCAAGGGTCCACCACACAACTACGTTCGCATGCCCTTCGGCCTGCCAAACGCGGCCACTGCTCACCGGCGTCTTATGCGGAGCATTCTGGAAGCTCAGGAGGCTAGGCACCACGCGGTCCTGGCAGAGATGGAGATGGTCCTCGAGGAGCCGCCCGGACCCCCGGAGCCTCCCGAAGCTCAGGGCACCGATGGCTCGTGAGGGTCGGCTTCTTCACCATGCATCATCAGCTACTCCAACACTCCTTCGTCTGCAATGGTATCAGGTGACATCTTTCAAGTTCCATTTCAGCTGGGAGCACCCCCAGGGCTGCATCGTTCCCAAGTCGCGTGGGTCCGTCCCCGCGGCATGTATCCGTTTTGCTCATGTCTTTAGCTTACCTTGCTGGGGGCGTCCCTCGGGCTGCATCATCCCCAAGCCACTTGGGCCTGACCCAGTGGCATGTATCCTTCCTGCATCTATCTAAGCTGGTTTGCTCTTTCATGCTTAACCTGCCTGTGATAATCGCCTGCTCGATTGACACCAACCTTTGGAGCCGCTCACTCTGGCACGGCGATTGTGCATGGGTCCGTCCCTGCAACGTCGACAAATCTGAGTGGTCGAGCTTTGGCCGCGGCAGCCCCGCAAGGCGCCACCTCACCAGGCCCTCAGTGCCCTCGTCACTCCCTCGGAGCAACCAATGGCTGGCCGGCAATCGTAATGGCAATCCTTGCTCTCCTCGTGTCGGTTTACAGGGCCCCTCTAAGGAATAACGTTGGGGGAGGCCTTCGCGAGCTCTCTCTCTCTCTCTCACCCGTGTGAACCGCTTGCACGTTAAAGGGGGGCGCCTGAGCATCGCGACTCAGGGGCTCTTACTGGCTCTCCAGCCCTCACCCCCTGGCCTTGTCCACGGCATCGCAACCTAGCATACCAGCGGCGGTTGAGCTCGCTCGAGGGCCGGGACCTGAGGACGTAGAGCACGAAGGGGAGTGCAGGGGAGAGAGGAGAAGCTCGCGAGGGCCTGACCCAGCAACTTCCCAGCTGCCGATGCGGAGGCCCGGCACCACGCTAAGGAACGGCTCCAAGCTCCCGAGATAAGTCACGCTCCTGGAACAGCTAGTTAACGCAACACCAAATCTTCACTTAATGCGGCTCTGTGGCAGCGACGTTGCCTTCTTTCTCGCCCAGCGGCGGCTGCTTGAGCGCTAAGGGGGACCTCCTGAGCATCGCGCCTCGGGGGCTCTTACTGGACCTTGGGCCGCTCACCTCCTGGCCTTGACCACGGCATCGCGACCTGGCATACCAACGACGGCTGAAGCCTGCGTGGGGACCAGGACCTGTCAGCGTAGAGCACCAAGCCCTCGTGAGGTTAGAAAGGGGGAACCAAGCCGAGACAGGACAAGCATCTCGCACCACTTCGTGATAAGGATTATATTAACAAAAGACATTGCAGACGCTTTACATGCCCCCACGGGGTATTTCCTTGATTCCTCACAGGGAACAAAAGGTGCAAATCCTACGGAGCCCTAACTACAAGTGCCTTTGCGACCGACGTCATCATCAACAGTGGGCCATGAGGGGCTGGCGCCAGCCCCGTCCGAATCAGCCGCGTCGGCTGCCTGACGCAGCAACCCTGCTCCGGGCGTGACGTGAGCTCGGAGGCTCATAGCTGTCGTCGCTCGTCTCCGGAGTCACGAGAAGCTCGGGAGAGTCGCTGGACCCCCCGGCATCTCCGCTGCTGCCAGAGGAGCTGCTGGAGAAGCGGGTGGCAGGCTTAGCCCTCACCACTTCGGTGCCCCGGCCGCCGTCCCTGGGGCAGCACTCCAGCCGGTGTCGTTTTGCGTCAAACACCTTGAAGAACATCAAGGATGCGCCATCGTATTCGAGATGAATCACGAGGGTGCCCCCTGTTCGGCAGACCCGGGCAATCTCGCCCCAGCCTTGGGTCATGTAGACTTTGCCCAGAGCGAAAACCTCAACCTCTGCTCCGGTCACGGGGATGCCGCAGTCGGCGTGCTACAGCCAGAGCTCAAGAGGCCCCCTTGGCGGCATCTCAAAGGCAAAATAAGGAGGAAATCAAATCGAGGAGCTTGGAGGCATGGCGGCGTGAAGCACGAGCTCGCGAGAAGAGTCCGCGGCATGGACTCCAGGGGCGATGACACGCGTCGCCGTGATTTGTCGGCATCACCGGTGGCGCGGGCTGCACCGCTCGGCGTCTTCTTCCCTAGGGCCCTCATCCCGAGCGTACAAGGGCAGCGGAAACCTGGGTGGAGGTCGCTCGTACCAAGGCCTCGACGTCCCCTGCCGAGCGACCTCGTCACGGCGGCCGGGGATTGGCTGCTTCTTCGGCGGGAGCAGGACGGGCCCCTCTCGGGGGGCTTTCCTTTCTCTTCGGCTGAGAACCGGCGGATCAGCGCCATTGGCGTCAAGATGGAGGAGGAGCGAGGAAGAAGAAGCGGAGCAAGAAGAGATAGACTACGAAGGCTCACGCCATTCCGTACTTATGGTCCAAGGGAGGCCAACCGTTGGCCTCCACGATCGCAGATAATCATGACTCATTTTTGCATGCAGGGACTTGTCAAGTTGGGCAGTTGCCGAGGAAGGATGGGGAAGCGGAGACGCCCACGTCCAATCAACCGCCACGCGGCGCCCAGGGCTGTAGGCTGTTGGGACCCGCGACGCTCCGCACTTGCCCCTTCACTTCTCTGCTAAGCCAAGTCCGAGCGCGCCTTGGGCCCGGGGGCTACTGTCGGCGTTCTGAAAACGGGGGTCCCCAGACTTGCCTGCCTGCGGCCTACGGCGTGGCTCAAGTGGTGGCCCAGTACGGCCCATCTTCATCTACTCAAGCTCAAGACCCTCGCGAGGGGCCAAGCCTCGCGGGGCGGACGATGGAAGGCTTCCTCAGGAGCGGCCTCACCAGGCAGGCTCGCGAGGAGGCGGAGAGATCAAGGCAGGGGTACCTCGCGAGGTGCTCGTGACGCAAGCCATGACGATCGAGACCAGGCGGGCGCCGGCCTGTGTAGTGTCCTTGTTTCCTCTTTGGTGCAAAGGGGGGCAAGCACAGGCGCGGAGTACCAAGGCATCAAGCTAAGATTACCATTTCGGTGCAACGAGACCAAGACCAGCAGAGCGGCATGACGAAGGTCACCGTGGAGCCCAAGATGGCGTCATCGCCAGTGCCTTTGGCAGCCGAAGACCAACTTTAGTCAGGATAGCTTGTACTAGATGTTCCCCGTCAAAATGGCCATTGTTGGCACCCTTCCCGCTCAATATTTGGGAAGAGGACCAGGGACTCTATATATAGGGATAGCCACCACAGTAGAAGGGGGGAGGAGAGATCGAGATCTGACTTAGAGCCATAGAGATGGAGCAGTTCCTCTCCAAGCACACCACCACAAGAACACCCCTCGCGAGGCTGTTCTTCCTCTGTACTGTTCATCATCAGCCCCTGAGGCAATCCACCACACCACAAACTAGAGTAGGGTATTACACCACAACGGTGGCCCGAACTAGTATAAACCTTGCATCCCTTGTGTTGTTCATCGTGTAGCTTAGATTCTCAGCGAGGCGTTCAGATGAGGATCAGTAGGAGGAAGATCTTCGCGCGCACCCCAGAGTTCGAACCTTAAGGGTTTTGCCGAAACCCGATATCCGACACCCGCAAACTAAAGTAATGGCCTCCGATGCTATGTATGTTGATGCCAACCCGGCGGGCAACCTTGACCCGCCAAGTCCCATTCCTTCTTAAAGTCCTGTTAAAGCAACTGAAGAGACTCCTCCTAAGAAGAATGATGATGATATTGCCATTATTGGGGCGGGTTATAAAGCACCAGGAATCTATAATGTCTAATGAAGCACACAACCAAGGAGGAGATGCCCTTGCTTTAAAAGAGCAAATCAAAACTTGAACTGCCAAATTATGAGGGCCTCAGTGCCAAAGAATTATATGCTCGCTACCTAAGATGCCTGGCTACATGCCGGGATATGGAGGCCAGCTTAGTCAGTATGATGAAAAATAAATATGAGGTACACTCCAATTTCTCTTGTTATATATCCATATGTAGACCCCAAGTCTTGATCATAGGAAAAACTTGAGTACGGTTAAGACTAAAAGAAAAATCCTTAGAGTCTAAAGTGTATCCCCCAAGGGGCGGGTTATCATGAAATGACACGCCGGTTCTTTAAGAATCTCATTAAAAGAACATCATGTAGCCCCCAAGGGCCAGTTTATCTTCATGAGATAAGTCGGGTCTTTCAATATGACGACTTTGAAGAATTGTCCTGCAGCCCCCAAGGGCCATCTCATCTTGTTGAAATGAATTGGGTCTTCTATAAAATAGAAAACATGACATACATTAGCCCCCAAGTGCCAAGTATATTCTTGCAATCTGTTTGGGACTTCTGCAGTGAATTTGAACTTTTAGAGCCCCCGGGAATCGGGTGTAATGGTAGCACTGGCTTACATCAACATCTATGGACTAAATTAACTCCTTATGCAGGAGGCTTTAGGCACCGCCGAGTCAAACTTGACCGGCTTGAGGAAAGATATGGAAGCTGAACAAGCCCAACGGACCATAGCAGAATCAAGCTTGCAATCCTCCTTGGAAGAACTTGAAAAAATCAAGGCAGATTTTAAGACGGTGAAAGAATCCTTTGAAACGGAGAAAACCGCCTTGATCCAAAGGGCCGAAGCCACCGAGCAACAATTGGCTCCCGTTACTGAAGATCTGTCCGGTTTAAAGCACCATATAACATTAATGGCCCAAGCCATATTTGGTAAGTCATCCCTGAAGCTTCAAAAGAAACATGTAACTCGCCTGGTGGTTCATATATAAACACTAACTCGCCTGACGACTCATGTATGCCAACTTCTATACAAGTGATAGAACTCGCAGCCCTCTAGATAGCATTGTTAAGCTTAAGGCAGTATACTCTCTCATGGAGCAGCTATACAATGGAAGAATGCAAACTTTAAAGGTCGTGATGGGCGACAAGGATTTGCCAAAACTTATCAAAGATACCTTTAAGAAGTCCTCTATCCCCATGCAGGTGGAAGAGCTAAAGAGATCATTAGCTTGCTCAGGAGCAACCACCGCGCTAAGCCGGGCAATGGCTTATTCTCTGGAGTTGGATATTGCTGAGATGGCTGACGGGTTCCCAGAATATAAAGATGATGGGACTCCGTTTTCTCAAGCTGACTATGAGCGCTATGTGAATGAATCGCGAGTATTGGCGAGTCAGCTTGTCGCCGACATGGAGCTGAAAAAGTACCAACCGGCTTATGATAGCAATAACTCGTGAATCCCGCTGCCAAGCTTGATTTCCCATGACCTAACTCCACAACGACATAAGCATTTCTTTCCCTCGATGTTGACCCGCCTCCAATCTTGAATGACGAAGCTATCTTCCAGACTTTAACAAATATCAATTGGAAACTAGACAACCTTCAGATCCAAGAAACAGAAGAGGCGGGGCAGGATAACCCGAAAGCTTCAACAGTAGGGAGCCATCATGGCGCTAACCTAGATGATACAAAAGTCGGCTTACAAGAGTAGTTTGAAACTCTTGGAAAAACTTGACTAAACATCATGGGCTCAGCTATAGCCTTGTAATAGGACTAGGCAAAAATACTTGGTTGTTTTGCGATGCTTCGTGCACTTTTATCTGCCTTTGGATCCTACTAGCCATGTTTATAAATTGCCTTGGATGTTTTTTTTCATATATCTTGTACTAACACTACGCCAATCTGACCAGCTAATGCAACATCTTTGGTAAAAATAACCCGGCAACTCACTAATTGGCGACTTATAGTCGTAGTGTATAATATTGCTAACATGCAACATTGGGTTAAGGACCCGTCGGCTCATGGCAAAAAAAGAGGTGCTCAATTGCGATCAAAGCTAACCCAGAGCCTTTATAACTTGGAGATGTTTATTATGAGCAATAAGATGACTAAGTGCGTAGAATTCCTAAAAACACAGAAATAAAGAGCACAAGTATATATCGAATTTGATTATAAATTGGCTTGTGAAGCCCAAAAAGGACCAGCTTTCAATGCTCAAGTGTTGCTTCGATGAAGCTTGGCATCATAGCCTTTGGTTTATCCTCGCTTTCAGTAAGCTGGCTCTCACATGACTTAAGCCGTCGTATTAACTGTGACAAGTTCAGGGTCGTAAAGATTGACTTGTCAAGAGTATAGCGGGTCATCTTGTTCGGAGTAGCATCAAGCATACGGGCAGGTTTAACCAATAATGTGGCATTTTTTCCTAGTCAAATGGGCGAGAAAGCTAAACTCGTTGAGTTGGAAGCCCTCGAGTGACCTATGATCAACAAATAAAAGAGTCATGCACGATATACAAGATGAAACGACAAAAACCCCGAGTTTCGAGGGTGCCGGCTTTATTACATTTTATCATAAAATTTATATACATGATATGTATGTACAATGATGAGAGCATGTGGCTCATGTGTAGTAAGGCCGAAGATGAGCAATGTTCCATGGCCTCTTGGTCTCCTCCTCAGAGGTACGTTGCTTAGTGTGCTCACGTATGTCAATGAGATAATATGACCCAATGTTGAGATTCTTGCTAACCACAAAAGGTCCTTCTCAAGGGGGTGAAAGCTTATGCATGCATGTCTGATCCTGAATCAAACGAAGCACTAAATCGCCCTCCTCGAACGTCCGGTTTGAACTCTGGGGCTATGATAGAAACACAGGTCTTGTTGGTAAATTGCCGATCGAGCCACTGCAAGATCATGTTCCTCTTCCAAAGCATCGAGAGCATCTGGGAGATCCTTCTCGTTATCTGCCTCATGATGCCTGCTTGAACTACGTCGGTATTTCCCCAAAGAGGAAGGGATGAATGCAGCACAACGATGGTAGGTATTTCCCCGAGTGATGAGACCAAGGTTATCGAACCAGTAGGAGAACCAAGCAACACAGCGTAAACAGCCCCTGCACACAAATAAAAAATACTTGCAACCTGACATGTTAAAGGGGTTGTCAATCCCTTTCGGTAACGGTGCCTCAAATTGGCGAGAAGATGTGATGAAGTTGTGATAGATAGGATAAATAGATCACAAATATAATAAAGTGCAGCAAGGCATTTTTGTATTTTTAGTTTAATAGATCTGAAAATAAAATAAAATAAAAATAGATCGCAAAGGCAAATATGATGAGAAGAGACCCCGGGGCCGTAGGTTTCACTAGTGGCTTCTCTCGAGAAAAATAGCAAACGGTGGGAAAACAATTACTGTTGGGCAATTGATAGAACTTCAAATAATCATGACGATATCCAGGCAGTGATCATTATATAGGCATCACGTCCAATATTAGTAGTCCAACTCCTGCCTGCATCTACTACTATTACTCCACACATCGACCGCTATCCAGCATGCATCTAGTGTATTAAGTTCATGGAAAAATGGAGTAATGCAATAAGAACGTAACATGATGTGGACAAGATCTATTTATGTAGAAATATACCCCATCTTGTTATCCTTAATAGCAACAATACATACGTGTCGTTTCCCCTTCTGTCACTGGGATCAAGCACCGTAAGATCGAACCCATCACAAAGCACCTCTTCCCATTGCAAGATAAATAGATCAAGTTGGCCAAACAAAACCCAAATATCAGAAAAGAAGTACGAGGCCATAATCAATCATGCATATAAGAGATCAAATAAGACTCAAATAACTTCCATGGATAAAAATATAGATTTGATCATAAACTAAAAGTTCATCGGATCCCAACAAACACACCGCAAAAAGACTTACATCATATGGATCTCCAAGAGACCATTGTATTGAGAATCAAGAGAGAGAGAGAGAGAGAGAGAGAGGAAGCCATCTAGCTACTAACTACAGACCCGTAGCTCTACAGAGAACTACTCATGCATCATCGAAGAGGCACCAATGGACACGATGAACCCCTCCGTGATGGTGTCTAGATTGGATCTGGTGGTTCAGGAACTTGTGGCAGCTGGAATTGATTTTCGTCGACTCCCCTAGGGTTTCTAGAATATTGGGGTATTTATAGAGCAGAGAGGCGGTGCGGGAGGCCACCGAGGTGGGCATAACCCACCTGGGCGCGCCTGGGCCCTCCAGTCGCGCCCTGGTGGGTTGTGATCCCCTCGGAGCTCCCCTCAGGTACTTTCTTGTCCCAACAGGTGTCTTCTGGTCCAGAAAAAATCCACAAAAAGTTTCGCTGCGTTTGGACTCCATTTGATATTGTTTCCTGCAATGTAAAAAAAGAAGCAGAAAACAGCAACTGGCACTTGGCACTATGTCAATAGGTTAGTCCCAAAAATGATATAAAGTTGCTATAAAATGATTGTAAAACATCCAAGAATGATAATATAACAGCATGGAACAATCAAAAATTATAGATACGTTGGAGATGTATCAGCATCCCCAAGCTTAATTCCTGCTCGTCCTCGAGTAGGTAAATGATAAAAACAGAATTTTTGATGTGGAATGCTGCCTAACATGTTCATCACATAATCTTTTCTTTGTAGCATAGACATTTGAAATTTTATATGGTTCAAAGCAATAGTCTAGTTTTGACATGAAGACTTTAATACTCAAGCATATCAACAAGCAACCATGTCTTTCAAAATATCAACACTAAAGCAAGTTATCCCTAGCCCATTATGCTCAACTATTGATCCATTCATGAAACACACTCGAATATTAGCTACACCCAATGCTCAAATACGATCATAGTGCCCCTTAGTTGATGCTTTATAAGAGAAGATGGAGACTCAAATTCAAAATAAAAATTGCATAAAGTAAAAGAAAGGCCCTTCGCAGAGGGAAGTAGGGATTTGTAGAGGTGCCAGAGCTCAAAGCAAAAATTGAGAGATAAAAACATTTTGGGAGGCATACTTTTCCCACCAACGAAAACGACTTAGAGCTCCCAACACTTCCATGCTAGATACATCATAGGCGGTTCCCAAACAGAAAATAAAGTTTATTACTTTTTCCACCATTACTTTCACTTTCCATGGCTAGCCGTATCCACGGGTGCCCTCCATATCAACACTTTCCAAGGAATTTATCACTTTACAACATAAAGTAAATTCATTTTTCATTTCGGGACTAGGCATCCCTAATACCTTTGTCGTACTCTCATGCAATGACAAGTGTATAAACACTCGTCGTGAGAATAACACATCTAGCATGGAAAATATTGGCCACCCCTCACCACCTCGTGAGCGGTACAAGCACACAAAAGAGAAATCTATTTTGAAAATTAGAGATGGCACATGCAAATTTGCTTAGAACGGCACGGAAATACCGCATATAGGTAGGTATAGTGGACTCATATGGCAAAACTGGTTTAAAGGGTTTTGGATGCACAAGTAGTGATCATACTTAGTGCAAAATGAAGGCTAGCAAAAAGATTGAGAAGCAACCAACCAAGAAACGAAAAATCTCGTACCCAAGCATAAGCATAAGTAACACCGAATAATGCACCACAAGTAGGATGCAATTTCATTGCATAACTATTGACTTTCATGCTTGCATAGGGAATCACAAACCTTAACACCAATATTCTTACTAAAGCACAATTACTCATCAACATAACTCACATATCATATCGTCATATCTCAAAACTATTACTAAGAATCAAGTTTATTTTGTCCAATGATATTCAAGAAAGTTTTTATTATATCCTCCTTGGATATCTATCACTTTGGGACTATTTTCATATGTTGCTTTTAATAAGCTCAAACAAATTTAAGTGAAGAACATGAGCATATTATTTCTTTCTCTCAAAATAATCTAAGTGAAGCAAGAGAGAATTTCTTAAAAAAACTACTAACTCCAAAATAAATCTAAGTGAAGAATGAGAGCATTTTTTCAAAAAATAACAAAGCACAACGTGCTCAAAAAGATATAAGTGAAGCACTAGAGCAATTCCATGGCTCTAAAAATTTAAGTGAAGCATAGGAGCAAGCATAGCATATATTTTGACTCTCTCGAAAAGGTGTGTCCAGCAAGGATTCAAGACTTAAAACATAAAGAAAAACAAGCAAAGACTCATATCATACAAGATGATCCAAGCAAAACTCATAATATGCAACGAATAAAAATATAGTTCCAAGTAAAATACTGATGGTTGTTAGAAGAAAGAGGGGATGCCACCCAAGCTTTGTTGCTTGCTAATTTTTTGAATATTATCTTCGGGTGTCTCGGGAATCCCCAAGCTTAGCCTTTTGCTAATCCTTATTCCTTCATCCATCATAAGATCACCCAAAACTTGAAAACTTCAATCACACAAAACTCAACAAAACCTTCGTGAGATCCGTTAGTATAAGAAAGCAAACCACTAATATAGGTACTGTTGCAAACCCATTCATATTTTATTTTTGCACATTATCTACCGCATTCCAACTTTTCTATGGCAAAAATTCTTCAAAGAAAACCATAGAATCATCAAAACAAGCACACAATGCAAAGAAAACAGAATCTGTCAAAAACAGAACAGTCTGTAGCAATCTGGCTACTTCAAATACTTCTGTAACTCCAAAAATTCTAAACAATTAGGACGACATCAATAATTTGTTTATTAATCTTCTGCAAAAAGAATCAACTCAAAGTCACTCTACTGATAAAAATTAAAGATAATTTCGTGAGCGCAAAAGTTTTGTTTTTCAACAAGATCAAATCAACTCTCACCCAAATCAACCCAAAGGCCTTGCTTTGCACAAACACTAATTCAAACCACAAAGACACATCTAATCAGAGGCATAATTGCGTATTTTATTGAAAACAGCAAGAAAACCAAAAAACAAAATGATACAAGTTGGGTTGCCTCTCAACGAGCGCTATAGTTTTATGCCCCTAGCTAGGCATAAGATTTCAATGATGCTCACTTGAAAGATAGTAATTTAAACACTAAGAGAGCATCATGTATCATGTGAAGAACACATTTAAGTCTAACATACTTCCTATGCATAGTCATTTTGTAAGCAAACAGATTATCAAGACAAGAATTTTTTTAGCATAAGCAAGGAAGAAGAATAAAATATTGACTATCTCAACATAACGAGAGGTAATTTAGTAACATAAAAAATTCCACCACAATATTTTCCTCTCTCATAATAATTACATGTCGGATCATAATCAAATTCAACAATATAGCTATCATATAAAATTTTCTCTTCACGATCCATATGCATAAAAGCTTTATAATCTTCCAAGATAGTGGGATTAACATCAACTAAAGTCATGACCTCTCCAAACCCACTTTTATCAAAAAATTCACAAGATTGAACACTCGCCAAATACGTGGAATTATTTTTACCTAGAGTTGACACTCTTTCAAACCCCACTTTCAATATTATTGCAAACACTATTATCAATATCATATTCATCATGAGACTTAAATAAATTTTCAAGATCATAAGAAACATTATCACCCCAATCACGATCATTGCAAAAATTAGTAGTCATAGCAAAATTAGCATCCCCAAGCTTGGGGCTTTGCTTATTTTTAGCACAATTGACATTAATAGTTAATAGGGTGGAAATCCTCTAGTATATATAGGAATGTAGGAAAAGAGGGGGCTGCCACCAAGGGGGAAAGAGCCCCCTTGGGGCGTGATGACCCACAAGTATAGGGTATCAATCGTAGTCCTTTTGATAAGTAAGAGTGTAGAACCCAATGAGGAGCAGAAGGAAATGACATGTGGTTTCCAGCAAGGTATTCTCTGCAAGCACTGAAATTATAAGTAACGAGTAGGTTGATAGCAAGATAATTTGTAATGAGCAAGTAATGGTAACGATAAATAATGTGCAGCAAGGTAGCCCAATCCTTTTAAGGCAAAGGATAGGCCAAAATGGTCTCTTATAATAAGCAAAGTGTTCTTGAGGGTACACGGAATTTCATCTAGTCACTTTCATCATGTTGGTTTAATTCGTGTTCGTTACTTTGATAATTTGATATGTGGGTGGACCGGCGCTTAGGTGTTGTTCTTACTTGAACAAACCTCCTACTTATGATTAAACCCCTCGCAAGCATCCACAACTACGAGAAAAATATTAAGATAAAATCTAACCATAGCATTAAATTTTTGGATCCAAATCAGTCCCTTGCGGGGTAGCGCATCTCTACTCCTAATGAAGCAGTTGGTGAACGCTGGTTTATTCTCGTCATCCTTCCATCACCGTTTTTTTTCGTCATCCTCCCACCTCTGCTTACTCGCTACCCTCCATCAAAATAAACCGATGCAAAAAAACCCTGGGTTCAATCCCTCGTGCCCACAGCGGATCGATCTTCGCCGCCAACCAGATCTTCGCACGCCCGATCCACCCCTACGCCCCCTCTGCGGCCGATCCATCCCTGTGCCGCGGCCGATCGAAACCTTCGTCGTCGCGCTTGCAGGAGGCGGCTATCGAAACCAGGCGACTGAATAGTCTACCCTCCCCTCCCTTCGCATGAACGGGCTAGGGTAGCCCAGTCCAGCGGCCACGATTCCTATCCTGTGCACGCCGCCGCCGTCCGCCCGTCCCCATCCCGCCACGCCTCCGCCGTCCGCCCGTCCATCCCGATCTCGCTCCCACGCCGCCGCCGTCCGTCCGCTTGTCCCCATCCCGCCCCCACACCGCCGCACCTCTGCTTCATCTTGGTAGCGTGTCCATGTCACGAACTGACGACCCCGTCATCTCCGACGACGGATTTGGCCCTCGGCGAGGAGGCCGAGTCTCCTACTCCGGCCGCGGCCAT
The DNA here is from genome assembly GCF_018294505.1 of Triticum aestivum. NCBI lineage: Eukaryota > Viridiplantae > Streptophyta > Magnoliopsida > Poales > Poaceae > Triticum > Triticum aestivum. Next base: position 198,529,263 of record NC_057813.1, read on the forward strand.
CACAACCTGGGATCTAGCGCTTATGGCCGCCCATGCATCAGTGTGCTTCCCCCGATTGTCGGCAATGTGTGCCACTATCCCACCACGACAGCAGGGAGCATGGGGAATTGCCGAATTGGGGACCACGCCATGACGGGTTGTGCGGCGAGAGCATGAGGAGCGGGTCACTCTGGCCTGCTAGAAGAGGAAGGTTTCGTCCGCCACCAGCGAGTGCGCTCGGTGGCACCAGTGGCAATGGAAACGGCGGGCTGGGGACCGGACGGTAACGGAGGGCTGGAACTGGACTACCTCGAGGAAATCCATTGGTGATCTTCGACTCTCCATCATATCCAAGCTTGTTGCCCTCCTTCTCCTCCTCCCTCCAGATGCAATGGGATCCACTCTTCTCGTGTTCTTCATAAGGCTTTGGGGATTGGGTCTACCTTGCAATAATGGAAGCCGAGGGATTTGGTTGGAGATAACTCACGAGATAAGGATAGCACTGAAATTGTTGCAATTCAGGAGCAAGAGGAACTCGCAGGCTGGGCAGCTGGCAGGACTTGGTCTTCACCAAGGCCTGTTACATACTTGGCATGGTACGAGGCCAACAAACCTGGACTGAGTTGATTGCTATACAAGAACGTATGGTGAGATAAAATATTGAATACTGATGAGCGTTCTGCATTTTGCAGGTCTGGTTCTATTCCCTTGGTAGCTGGAAGGGCGTCATGGCATTGCCTGCGCTGGTGGTGGTCGATGAGATTATCACAAATGGAGAAGTTTATCTGAACCATTATGTAAACAATGCAGCATGGACTTATTGTAGAACTGAGATGAGAAAATGAAAATCAGCAGCAGTGAACGACAGATGTCAATTTTGACTCCTTCAGGTGATGCGTGTGTATACTGAAGCTGCATTTACTGTATATTGCTGGTATTTAGTACAAACAAAATTCAATGAATGCCATGCAGATGATTCCTTCGACTGCTGCTGCTGCTTCAGGTGATTGATCACTGTGGTAATTCACTTCTTGTGTCAAACTTCAAACGCAATAGGGGGCTGGAGGGAGGCAACAAAATTCCTGTCAATCAGTAGGTGTTTTTATGTGCGTGCCTTCAGTTGTTCAGGTAGCTGCATTCCAGTCGTGTGGTTCTTTAAGGCATTTGAATCTAACAATGTTTCTTTGTCTATGAGCTGAATGCCTGTGGACCTATGAGATCCAATTCATGCCGGTTGCGTACTCAGTGCATACCTATAATCCTGTAGCTCAATGGTCTTTGATAAAATATTATTCCTGTAACTGGTAGCAGCAAACAAGGTCGTTAAAGATTTGATCGGAATATATATGGCAGTGAATAAATATTGATAGTTGGTCGAAATAAATAAGTAGTATATATATAGTATAGATGGGTAAAGGTGCTTATTAATTTAGTATGAACAAGTTGCAATATTATAGAGCTTATATGTTTTCTTCCTTCCGTCTATAATGGTATTGTTCCGACTATTCTTTTCTCATGGAACAGGTTATATGACGCTAGCTTATGACATATTGTGCTTGCATTTGTAGTATCCAGAGATGAATGTAACATGTTCTAAAATAAGTTGAACAAACAAGTTCTAAAGTAGCTTTCATGCAATTTCCTAAACAATGTAAACAACACACATGCACATAAGGGATAACGTCATTGCAAACGAGGGTAGTAGAACTTATTTTTATATATCATTTTTTATTTTTTCCGTGGCAATGCACATGCATTCAGCTAAAGTAAAAATTGTCAGGATGCACTTCAGTCACAGTTGAGTAGCGGAATCTTATTGTAGTAAAATTGTCTGAACCATTTCAATAAATTGTAGTACAACTTATTGGAGCGACTGACATAATAAATTCAGGCACAATTGCATTAACAAGTGAGTACTGAGTACTGAGTAGCAAAGTGATTGTTGCCGGTTCAAATATCAGAATGTGTCCTAGCAGCATAAGACCATTAAAACGAGTGGTACTGTTAGAGTACGTAATGGGCCTAATGAGCCCGTTAGTCTTGGGGTTAATTAGAGATAAGGGTCGCTTGCTTAGGGGTCAAGTAAGCCTTGCTTGGGAGTCAAGTAAACCTCTCTATATAAAGAGAGGAGATGTATCAATCTAATGAAGCAAGAATTAAGAAGGAAATCCCTTCCCTCTTGCACGGCCGTGGGCAAAAAGGCCCCCGGCCGACCCTCTCGCGCCCTCCTTCTAGCAGCGCCACATAACAATTTGGTATCAGCTAACTTCGGTTCGATCATGTCTTCACCGCCGCCAAGCCCGTCTCTTCCGCTGCCGGTCACTTCGTCGCCTCCGGCGACCACCATGACCGTCGCCTCGCTCCTGCCCGCGCCGGGATCCTCCGTCGGGCCCGCCCCCGCCGTCCTCACCCCGGAGGAGGTGTTCGGGGTGCTGCGGGACCTAACCCAGGCGGTCCAGGAGATCCACATGTTCTTGGCCGGGTCCTACGGGCCGCCCCCGGCTGCGCCGCCCATCGCCGCCTCCGCGCCGCCGTGGCTGCCGTGGCAGCCGCCGCACCAGGCGGCCTTTGCCGCGCTTGCCGGGCCGCTGCAGCTGTCATCCATCGCCACCACCGCCCAACCCTGGCTGCAGTGGCAACCGCCGCTCCTAGCGGCCTCCGCCGTGCCCGGCGCTTTGAAGCAGCAGCCGCTGCCGCTGCCCGGCGCGACACCACAGCAGCCGCTGCAGCTGCAGCAGCCACCGCCGGTCAGCTCCACCGCCCAGTATGGGATGCCCTACGACGGGACTGCGACGACCTTGTTCCCATCAGCGCCGCCACCATCCCAGGGCGTCCACATCCAGCAGCTCAAGTCCCCGCCGACGCCGTCACCGCTTCCGTCTTGGATCGCTACCCGCCACGTGTCGGCGGCGGTGAGGCTGCAGGCTGCTGTGCGCGGCCTCCTAGCGCGTCGGCGTGTGCGGGAGATGCGTGGTCTGCAGCTGACGCTCCTCCAAGTTGCCCTTCGCTGCGCAAAGGACCTCGATCTCGTCCGCTGCGTCGGGGATCTTGGGCATGCGGTTTCCCCCACGGGCGGCGGGCATGCTGTTTTCCCCGTGGGCAGCGACCTCAAAGTCTACGACATCGGCGGTTGGGGGGGCGCACCCCTCCTCGACATTCTCCATCGCAAGCCCTCCACTCTTCCCTGTGCAGTGCAGACCAACAGCCATACACATGCACTCCTTTTGTCCAGGTGTTGTCCATGGGATCCAGGTGGCTGTATACGTGCACGTCCAAAATAAAGCGTCCCAATCTATTTCAAGTTGAGAGTAATAACACAAGCCAAGATGTAAAAGGCTTGTTTTTAGGTGTTAGGTTTGTGTTGCATCAAGTCATGGTTATAAGTTGGTTAGGCTGCAGCTCGAGGACAAGCTGCATATCCAGGTGGGGTGTAGTGTTAGAGTACGTAATGGGCCTAATGAGCCCGTTAGTCTTAGGGTTAATTAGAGATAAGGGTCGCTTGCTTAGGGGTCAAGTAAGCCTTGCTTGGGAGTCAAGTAAACCTCTCTATATAAAGAGAGGAGATGTATCAATCTAATGAAGCAAGAATTAAGAAGGAAATCCCTTCCCTCTTGCACGGCCGTGGGCAAAAAGGCCCCCGGCCGGCCCTCTCGCGCCCTCCTTCTAGCAGCGCCACATAACAATTTGGTATCAGCTAACTTCGGTTCGATCATGTCTTCACCGCCGCCAAGCCCGTCTCTTCCGCTGCCGGTCACTTCGTCGCCTCCGGCGACCACCATGACCGTCGCCTCGCTCCTGCCCGCGCCGGGATCCTCCGTCGGGCCCGCCCCCGCCGTCCTCACCCCGGAGGAGGTGTTCGGGGTGCTGCGGGACCTAACCCAGGCGGTCCAGGAGATCCACATGTTCTTGGCCGGGTCCTACGGGCCGCCCCCGGCTGCGCCGCCCATCGCCGCCTCCGCGCCGCCGTGGCTGCCGTGGCAGCCGCCGCACCAGGCGGCCTTTGCCGCGCTTGCCGGGCCGCTGCAGCTGTCATCCATCGCCACCACCGCCCAACCCTGGCTGCAGTGGCAACCGCCGCTCCTAGCGGCCTCCGCCGCGCCCGGCGCGACACCACAGCAGCCGCTGCAGCTGCAGCAGCCACCGCCGGTCAGCTCCACCGCCCAGTATGGGATGCCCTACGACGGGACTGCGACGACCTTGTTCCCATCAGCGCCGCCACCATCCCAGGGCGTCCACATCCAGCAGCTCAAGTCCCCGCCGCCGCCGTCACCGCTTCCGTCTTGGATCGCTACCCGCCACGTGTCGGCGGCGGTGAGGCTGCAGGCTGCTGTGCGCGGCCTCCTAGCGCGTCGGCGTGTGCGGGAGATGCGTGGTCTGCAGCTGACGCTCCTCCAAGTTGCCCTTCGCTGCGCAAAGGACCTCGATCTCGTCCGCTGCGTCGGGGATCTTGGGCATGCGGTTTCCCCCACGGGCGGCGGGCATGCTGTTTTCCCCGTGGGCAGCGACCTCAAAGTCTGCGACATCGGCGGTTGGGGGGGCGCACCCCTCCTCGACATTCTCCATCGCAAGCCCTCCACTCTTCCCTGTGCAGTGCAGACCAACAGCCATACACATGCACTCCTTTTGTCCAGGTGGTGTCCATGGGATCCAGGTGGCTGTATACGTGCACGTCCAAAATAAAGCGTCCCAATCTATTTCAAGTTGAGAGTAATAACACAAGCCAAGATGTAAAAGGCTTGTTTTTAGGTGTTAGGTTTGTGTTGCATCAAGTCATGGTTATAAGTTGGTTAGGCTGCAGCTCGAGGACAAGCTGCATATCCAGGTGGGGTGTAGTGTTAGAGTACGTAATGGGCCTAATGAGCCCGTTAGTCTTAGGGTTAATTAGAGATAAGGGTCGCTTGCTTAGGGGTCAAGTAAGCCTTGCTTGGGAGTCAAGTAAACCTCTCTATATAAAGAGAGGAGATGTATCAATCTAATGAAGCAAGAATTAAGAAGGAAATCCCTTCCCTCTTGCACGGCCGTGGGCAAAAAGGCCCCCGGCCGGCCCTCTCGCGCCCTCCTTCTAGCAGCGCCACATAACAGGTACTATATTTCTTAGAAATTTACTCTTACAACAGGGTGAGGTAGTAGATCATAGTGGCTTGCATCATGATGACTCTTTTTTATGTCAGTTTTCTTGGACCAGTTGAAGGTAACCTGAATCTTTCTTACATATTTTGGACTATTTATATTTTCCTTGTCTGATCCCACCAAAATATATTTTCATGCAGCTATTTCTAATTGAATTTAAACCTGGATGACTTTCAGCAGTCTCTTTTTTTAATTTTCATGCATGTATCAATAAAGAGGCATTCTTAATTGGAATGATAAAATAGCTATAACGAATATATATATATATATATATATATATATATATATATATACTGATTTTGTGTTTGAGTTAGTGTGTTCTGTATTTCTGTCGTGATGAATGCCTCTTTTATTTGCCAAGCTCCTGAGCTCCTTTACAGGTATCCTGTTGCGAAACTTATGGTTGACATATGCATTTCAAGGTTTTATCTTCTATGGCTATATTATGTATCTTCTAGCACACAACCATTTGTAAACTGATTGTTTCTTGTATGAATGTTAGGATTTGGAAACTATAGATAGAAGATGCTCGAGCAGTCAGTTGCATACATTTCTTTGTCCCCTCACGTGACATGCATTTGCGACAGAGGTATGAGTACAGATTCTTCCTCAGCTCCATGGATGTGGAAGAGCTTTCAGGGATGCATGCCACCATGGGGTTTGTGCTTGGACCGGCAAGATGGGATTTGCTGTCATATGGCCATGGCTTGTGGGGACAAGTAGTGTGTGAGGTGCCCTTGGAGGGACATGGTTCAAGCAAACGAACTGGGTGTTTCATTTAAATCTGTATAGAGCAATCCATTATAGGAATGTGTGCATAATCAAAAGAAAGAAGTTTAAAGGACACTTTAGTTAACCAGGTCTTTGTTTTAGTTTCTTATTCTCAGGCATAAATCACACTTGTTTTTCTTTGTTTCTTGCGGTCTCAAAACTGTTATCTTTATTGGAGTCACAAATCAAAAATTTGTCATTGCACTAAGTGCATCTTTAATTATTTGTATATCAGAAATTTAATATGCTATCATATTATCTGGTCGAAGTATAAATTGCATATGATAATCTTTTAAGTTTTTTTTGAAAATTGTTTATATGTTCACTTTTAAAGATCATAGATAAAACTGATGGCTTTTGATGACGCCTTGAAAATTTTGATTGACAAAGCTTTATGATGGATTGGATTAAAAACTCATCGAGTTTTAACAATCAGAAGTGTTGCATAGAAATAATTGTTTTATATATATTTGTTGCGCATGATAATACAAAAGGTGTGTTTCGATATATTTGCAGAGTATGCAAGATGGAGATGGATTATGTCAACCCTAAAAAACGACTCATCGACAAGGTGTTGAGGTGATGTTGTTGAAAGGGGTCAAACATTCGTCAAGTTATATACAACAAAAGGCCCGTGGCAACGCACGGGCCTTGCAAAAATAACCGAAGGTGCGCTTTCTATGGAACATTGAAATATATTTTTCCTTGGGTGAAATATGTATAGTATTTTTGGTTACTCAGCCATAGATGTTATGTTTGTTGTGTTTCAGATCCCGTCAGTTAGTTCAAGCAGCATGATTGTTTCTTACTCATGGTCTGTAAATTGTGGGACTATTGTTTATTTCTGTGACGCAGCAAAATGCAATTGGAATGTGAGTCTAGACAAGGGAGTTATTGCCTTGAAAGACTATCATTTTTTTCTTATCTGCGGGTGAGGAAGTTCGAGAAGAACAAGAAGATGTCAGAGTTTACGACGCAGTTGGACTCCATTGGGTTTAAGATAGCCGAGATCACTGTGGATGGCAACTAAATGTAAGACCATTGATCGATTCTTCTCCCCCTCCTGAAATCCTTCTTGCGAGCTTCTATGTTGCATCCATGTACAACCAATTGTTTTATTGATGTGTGCTCTTGTTCATTTCTTAACTACGATTATGGTGTGGTGATCTAGAGCTATTTGGAAGAGCTCAGGGGCGAGGATGCTAGAGAGAGATCTGATGCAGCAAGAGACTCCTTTGTGGCCGACTTGCTTTAGATGTTGAGAAGAATGCCAACAAAGGGTCTGACAAAAAACAAATCCCATGAGATATCATAGGACGACAAGAATGTTGGATTCTCGGAGATCTAAGGATCTCATAACTTGTTCGCCTGCTTCTTTTTTGAGTTTTCAGTTATCCTTTATTTCCTTGCTTATGTCATCTCTTTGATATTTGTCTCTTTCTAAAATGAGAAACAAGGGCTTTATGTCCTTTTCCTTTTCCATTAATGGATTTCACACAACAATAATAGGAAATAGTTTCAGTGTTCTCAACTCTTTGTTGTTGCTTTTCAGAGAGTATTTTCCTCGGATGGGTATTATCTGACCCATGTTTTCTTTGTCAATGAAAAATCGGTAAGCATTTTACAATTGAATGTCTGTTTTTTGTACATCATGGTTACAATTTGCGGTTAAATTACAATTAATTATTTTTTATTCAACTAAAAGTAACACTATTTTATTGTGACATGAATGTGTATAGTTCATCTAAATTTGGCCCAATACTTGAAATAGCTGATGTTCAAGTTGTCAGGTAGTATCGATTTTCAGGATTTATACATCAAAGGTTTTAAAACATTACTATATTGCATACCAAGTATAATGTTATGCATAGAAAGAATATGAAACTAATTAGATGAGTTCCCGTGTCACTAATTTGTGATCTTATTACATTGTTCAGGTTCTGATTTCATTTGTTGAGCTATTTTAATTTCTTTTCATGCGAGCAATGAAAACACTTTATGACTGGTACTATGTAGAAATTTTAATCCGTTGGTTGTGGAATCCTGGTGGTGATTTGGATTTCTTCACTAAATTCTGATAGACTTCCATTTTGGGGGCTGTCTGTTTTGACTCCATGTGCTATTTTTTGTTACCGATTGGAAAATACAATGTCTTACTCTTCATATAAATAGACATGAGACTTATTGAGAATTTTATCTGCAGCGTGTGTTCTCATACTTTCACATGAAATCTTGAAGGAAAGTAGACCCAAGGCTATGTGGATGGCAGCGGTTGCTCGGAGAAGAGAATAAGCAGGGGTGCGAGGGAGTGATGTGGACTGCGGAACGGAAGGAAGGGGAGGGAAGCTGCGTCCCTGAACTATGCCCATAGCTTTACATCAAACTTCATTGCAACTCTTGTTAGATCCTAGCGGATTAGTATGATTTTGGGTGCTGAAAGAAGCTGGCACTATCATGGACATGTTTGTCTCGGGGCCCCTTCAGGAATTTGCAGTTACCCCATTAATGAGTTTTAGTTAATTAATATTCTAGGTTTCATTGTGCCCCAGTTTCCTCTTGGGACGTTGGCCCTGAGGTGCGAACTCCATCATCCATGTCAATATAAGGATTGTGTGACTTAGCTCTTTTTCGAGTTATCTCGTACATGACCCAGTGAAGTAAACGAGAAGGTGGCGTGTGTTGTGGGCAGAAAGCCAATCGAGAGGAAGGACAACTGTGCCAGCAGCAACAACAAATGAGTAGGGTGGGTGGGATGGGCAGGTCAAATCTAAGAGTCAATGGTGTTAGTCCTTCGGTGGCTGACGCACTTGGAGAAGGAAAGTGCTACGTGAGTAGTAGGACGAGCCCCCCTGGTGATCGCCCTCAACGCGACGGTGTGCACTCCTTGGCATCGAGAATCAACCTGGGATGGCCTTGTCATGGAGATTGATGGTTGTGCTTGACATGACTCGGTTGCGGTAGAAGATCAAGCCCAACGATGATGCATTTTCCCACCTCCTCGCCACGCCACACAACTATTCTCGAGGTCATCCAACCCACATACAAACAGGTCAGCTATGGTTGGAACTAATAGAGAGCTGTGAGCCCTTCTTTACGTCCCGTCCGAATCCGGCTGCCCAGGATGCCTAACCCATGGGTGCGCTGGCACTGTGTCGAGACGTGGACGCAACAGGTTGCCGGGGAGAGGAGGCGGGCCACGCCGTGGCGAGTTGAGGAGGGACGAGCGACACCATGGAGGGAGGGGAGGTAGTGGAGAGAGGAGGCGTGTGATTTGCCATGGTGTGGAGGGGAGGGGTAAGGCGCTGTGGAGGGGAGGTAGTGGGGAGATGAGGGGTGTGATTCGCCATGACATGGAGGGAAGGTGCCGAGGAGAGAGATGGTGGCGGCGACACATGATGGGGAGATGACATGTGTCGACACATAGTGGCTGGCTGGCTGTGCATGGAGAGCGGGAGACGGTTGTGCAGTGAGTGAGTGAGAGGAGTGGCTGCTTTTTTATTCTCCAAGAAATGAAGAAAGGAGCATATGCTATGCGGTGACAGAAATGTGTCACAGCCTAACAAAACATCTTTAGAGAAAAATACCATCTAAATGGTCTATATGTACCTACAATTTATAAAAATGGGATTCGAATCACATTGTACCATGCAAATGAACCTAAAGACAACATTTTTCACATTGTATGAAAATATCTTAAACACATCAAGCAGATCCAAGTTTGTGACTGATATTTAGTTAGATCATTGCCCTCTCTGTACATAACTTTCTATTATTTTTTATCAACTTACAACAAAAATTAAGTTGATTACAATTACTTTTCGATTGTGACACGCTAATATTTCTATAGATGTAAAATTTGACATGCATTATATTTATATATGCAACCACAGAAAAAATATTTCATGGCCCGTGGCAACGCACGGGCATTGTACTAGTAAAGTAAGGTTTGAGCTTGTGTCACTCACAACCCATCATCTAATAACTACTCCACCATGCATTCCCTTAGGCCCTAATAAGGTGAAGTGCCATGTAGTCGACGTTCACATGACACCACTAAGGTAATCATAACATACACACCATCGAAATATCAAACACATATCAAATTCACATGATTACTTGCAACAAGATTTCTCCCATGACCTCAAGAACAAAAGTAACTACTCATAAATGATAATCATTGTCGTGGAATTGCCACGTCAGATGTCCTTAGTGTCAGGACTTAGTTGTGAGGCCAACGCATCTATGTGGTAGCTTGAGAGGGGTTGAGTGGAATCGAGAGACGCAACACAAGACAAGGATTTAGATAGCTTCGGGCCCCGGGAAACATCATCCGGTAATAGCCCTACATGATGTTTGTGGCTAGGTCTCATTATCATCATGAGGGAGTCGTCGTAAACCGGCTCTCCTCTAGATGTGTCTAGCCCTAGATATTGTTTCTTGTTGCCTGTCCCTCTTTGGGGAGCCCTGCCCCTCCTTATATATGTTGAAGGGGCGGTTTACATGACTAGTCCTAGTTGGATTAGGATTACTCTATTACAAGTGGAGTCCTAGTCTTGCTTCCTTTGTAGGAGAATATTCCTTATGCCTTTCTCTTAAACCGGCCCACCATAACATGAACCGGCTTTTCATGAACCGCCTTCTGGGCCATCGGGTCTTGTCGTTCCTCTGACCCACTCGCCGGGTCACCCATGAGTCGCCAGGCTCGGGCGGGTCACTTAGTGAGTCGTCCAGTCCGGCCGGGTTATACTTCCGGCCGGGTTATGCTGCGGGGTATATCCCCGACATTAGCCCCCAGTTTAATTTGGATTTATCCATGTTAAACTGATCTGCAACATAAACACAAGAACAAATTTGGCTGCTTGTGCTCCGGGTTAAATATTCTTATAAACCGGCACTTGATCATCCTTAAATCCTTGTCATTTCTTCCTTCTAAAAAAATCAGAGTCAATAAACCAGCTTCATAATCAGTTTACTTGCAGAAGATATTTTGTAAACAAAGAATCCATTTGAATCGGCCTTCAATGCTGTGATTTGACAAAAATATTGGTCTTCAAATATTCAACTGATATTCAGCCGGTTTGAAAATATAGAACTTGTCGATCTATGATTTCCAAAAATCGCCGGGTTATAAAAAACTGGTAATTCCGGGTCATGATTGTTTCCAAAGTCGGTTCATGATTGTTGCTAACACCGGTTCATGATTGTTGCAGACACCGGGTCATAATGATTGGTGATGCTGGGTCATACTGAAAATCGGAAGATATTTCTCCCTTATATCCATATTACCTGTAGCCCCCAAGTCTTGAACAGAACAAAGTGATGATTTGAGACTTGTTTCCATATAATTACTGCCACTTTGGAGAAATCCATGTTGTTCATTTCAGTCACTAATAAAAACCGAATACTCCATATATGTAGCCCCCAAGTGCCGGGTTGTCATGCTTGCAGCAACCTGGGACTTGAAATTGCCTTATGCTCATAAAAACTTCAACCAGTGTAGCCCCCAAGGGCCGGGTCATTATGCAATAATGAGCAGGGACTTTGTAAATATAATCATGTAAACTTTGAACAGCAACGGTGTAGCCCCCAAGGGTCGGCTCAGTAAGATAATATTGAGCTAGGACTTGATATATACTTCAACGAAAATAACATCATATGATGTAACCCCCATCATGGGGCTTGAATCCACGTCCACTAGGTTAAGAGCCTTGTACTCTACCAACTGAGCAATGGACCCTTCAATATAATGGATTTAACTTGTGTACCTTGAATTGTTGACAGGAGCAATTGGTAGCCCCAAGGGTCGGCTCATTATAATGAGATGAGTTGGGTCTTCAATAAGATGAGCAAAAAATGACTTTGCATTAGCCCCCAAGTGTCATGGTGCATGCTTGCAGCGACATGAGACTTGCATATTTGATGTAATCTCAACTTGAATAATATAGCCCCCAAGTGTCGGGTCGTAAGCCTGCAGCAACTCGGGACTATTCCTTCAATTATAGAATAAATCATATCCATTGATGATATGATAGCCATTGCGCTAAAGCGACTTTGAAAACCTTAATCATAATACTGGTTATTGATAACCATAATAAAATCCAGCCATGTTGGCTATTTGAAAATTTGAATAATATAATCCAATGATTTATGAGTGCATGATTCCAATGGCGCAATCCAAATATATACTGGCGACTTATAGTCCAAAGCCAGGCCGGGTTAACAAACACCGGATAATTTCTCATCATATACTGGCGACTTATCGTCTTAAAGCCAGGCCGAGTTAATAAACGCCGGTGATTCATAATTATGCTTTATTCAACCTGTTTCTGCATACAACAAGTTTAAAGTGTCCTGGCGGTTTACCGCTGGATGGGTCATAATGCCCAACATACCCGGGTTTATAACCAAGGCTGCAAGGATAAGAAAATATGAAATATATCATACCTGTGATATTGAATCACATCGTTGGTTTACCAACTTTCTTGTAGTAAGGGTGATAACCCAAATCTGGAGTACTAATAACTCCCACCATGCTTTGCTGGTAATTCCCACCATGCTTTGCTGGTTTATAATGAAGCCATGCCGGGTTATAATAAACAATGGATGATCATCCTGGCGACTTATAGTCAAAGCCAGGCCGGGTTAACAAACACCGGTTTATAATTAATTGTGGACTAACAACTTATAGCTGAAAGCCAAGCCGGGTTAACAAACACCGGGTTAATTTGACGACTTATAGTCGGGCCGGGTCAATAGACGTCGATTTAGTATAAAACCTTATCAAAAGAGAAAAGACTTTGACAAATAAAAGCAAATAAAATCTTGTAGTCAAGGCTTTTCAAGGGCTGCCAGGCCCAAATTCGAGGCTTTTCATGGGCTGCCAGGCCGCTGAGTTAAACCATTTTACAAAGCCTTTTAAGATGGACCTCACATTTACCAATCGTCGTTTTAACTTTGACAAGTTCAGGGTCTGTATCAGATTGACTTGTCAAACGTTCGGCGGGTCATACCAGGATTACCTGGACAGAGTGGCTTACTGTATGAAGGCAGGTTAAGCCGGGGTTTTAGGTGAATACACCTGGCTTCCAAGCCTGGCTCGATAGCCTATTACAAGGATCCTTTCAAACTCTTTGTTGATTTGCACAAAGAGCCCCCAAGTAACTTTGTGAGCTGTGCTCAGTGGGTGTCTATGTTTGAGTTGGTGCTTTTTTTTGCAACACTCTCTTTGACCCCTAATTGATTTCATGTTGGCCTTACGCCGATCAAGAGGTGTAGCTATGGTTCGAATACGACCAAGCCCCCAAGTGATTTCCCTAGTGGCCTTACGCCGATCAAGAGGTATAGCTATGGTTCGAATACGACCAAACCCCCAAGTGATTTTTCTGAGAACTCGAACTTTGCGAGATATATTTCTTCTTGAACCGGATGTTAAACCGGATTTTGAGAGCTTCAAAGCTTTGTGGGAGACGTCTTTCCCTTGAACCGGATTTTAAACCGGAATCTTCATTTTTAGCCGGAAATTTTCTGACGGCCTTTAAACTCGAACTTGAGAGAAATTAATTCTATTTGAACCGGAAATTCTTAAACCAGATTTGAGAGCTTCAGAGCTTTGTGGGGGAACAGATTTCCCTTGAACCGGATTTTAAACCGGCATTCTTCATTTTGAACCGGAAAATTCTTTTGACGGCTTTTAAATTTTCGGCAATAAGGCAGTAGCCTCCGGGACCGGGTTATCTTTCCCTCCAACGTCCTGGGGTTCTTGACTTCAGTGAAAACCGCGGACATTTTCTGAGTCATATCATTGTAGCTCCCGAGTCTCAAGGTGACTCGAGGAGTTGGCTTGAGATTCTCCATATTGGACCGTGATATAAACTGGCATAAGTTGCATTTCATTTGTGTTGATAGCACGATGTAAAATCCACAGAAGGTTGAGGTGACTATGGCGGGTTATAAATGATCCCGTATGAGCCGTGTCAGCAACTCGGCTAATGGTTCCTTCCAAGGCTATTTGAAGTTAACCAAACTGTAGTGGTGGCGACTTGTGCACCTGCCCACTGGGCCACCCAGTGTAGACGATGGTTGATAGTATATAATGATTTGCCTTCATTTTGTTGAAAGAAAACCGGGCTACCCAAGCTGTGACTTGCTCATACTCAATGAACAGCTCATGCAGACAGGTGCAGCCTGTCGTGTTGATGTAGACCAGGCCGTGAGAGACGGACAGAAAATACGACCGCAACATTAGAGGCGGCACAGACAGATGAGTCAGCTGCAGCGTTGTAAACCGGTGCGGACGGGCGAGTTAACCACATCATGTTGATGTAATCTGGTCTGCAGAATGGCGGCTTGTAGATATATTCATTGAGCTTGATGGTGTGGCTAGATGCTAGCGCATTATAATGGTGGTGCGAGCTATACATCCATGACACGGCCATAGCTTTTGTGATAAACAACTGCTCCTGATATGTTCGGCCAGTATTTATCTGCCGCGGAGTTGATGATTAGTTGACCACAAGAGTAGACAGATGAGTCGGCCGAGGCGTTGTAAACCGGTGCGGACGAGCAAATTGTTCTCCGTGTTGTAGACCGGTGCGGACGCATGAACCGGCCGCAATGGCAGATGGGCGAGTCACCCGTGCCGTTGTAAGGCGGTGCAGATGGGCGAGCCAGCCACGGTGTTGTAAGCCGGTGCAGGAGTCCGTTGAGTAAGGATGACCACCCGTGTCGAATGATGTTGGCACGCCTCCATCTCTGCGGTATAATGCCACCTTGTGACGAATATCCTGCATATAAAAAAATACCGTAGAGCAGAGTAGTTGTGCTCAGAGTAATTAAAGTATGCTAAGAAAATGTATAGGAGAGATAACACCTGATTTATTTTTTGGAGGCATGTGGGCATGGCCATTAGCGCGTAGCTGGTCTCCACATATGTGTATTTCATCCAATTTATGCAAACTGATATCCGAAGAAAATCAGCCCAATACGGAGTAACAGCACTAGTCACGTTGGTTTATTCCTTAGATATCTTGGTTGAGGTAGTAGCAACAGACACACACATGCGATCCTGGTGCTATTGGCTTCCAGCCGATTCGCCAGTGACCGCTAACCTCGTGCACCAAAGCCATATGTACTGATGTGGGCCGCCTCAAGCTCTTGAAGGGCCGGGTCAGCAGCAGCGGAGGCGAGCTAAGCCTGGGGACCGGGCGAGAGCGAGGCCACCCACGGAGGCAGGCGACTCAAGACCGCGACGACGTGCAAGGCCAATGCGGTGGCTAGCCACGGCAGACCAACAACATGAGGCCGAGTGAAGGCAGCCATGAAGGAGCGACGGCCCGACGGTCACGGTTGCGGAGGCGTTCGGGCGGCTCGATAGCGGCGGAAGAGGCCGGCCGTAGAGACAATGGCGGAGCGCCGACGAGGGGAGGTCGACCCGAGGCAGGCAGCTCGGAGGTGACTCGATGCAGAGGCAAAATCGGCGAGGCGCAGGCAGCCCGTGGTGGAGACGATTGAACCGGGGCGGTTGACCCCGAGTCCACGCCCATCCCCTCCGGATCGTGGCTTCTTCCTTTTTCTTTTCTTTTTTATTCCTTCCTGGGTCGTAAAGTGTTTCACGTCCATAGATAGCCTGATTCGGACAAACGATGCCTAGCCTCTGGGCAATCTGGATGCAATATAGAAAACCTTCTAGATTTTTGTCTTATATGATTTGGTTTCCATCACGTGAAGGACCCATGATGGATTTGAGATGTTGCTTGGCCTAGATGCGGGACATTAGTTTTCCTTGGAATCGTCTTCTCTGCCACCTGACCTAACGTGAGGAGTGACCAAGTAGCAACAGTCAAAGATGATTTATTTTATTTTATTTTATTTTATTTTTTATCCTTGATCTGATCCATGTCGTATTGGGACTTCATCCTCATTGTCTGACTTCTGGATGAACAGTATTGTTTCCCCGGAGTAGGTCGCGACACAAGGCTATGACCGGGTATCATATTGATTTCATTTTGATGCGTGTGCTGATGACTCCCATGGATCTCACTGATGAACTCAGATTCAGCATAAATTCTTCCATGCCGGCGCTTTCTTCGTCCAATCGTGGTTTTCTCGATCCCTAAGAAAATTCCCTCCAAGAACTCAACACCACCGTGCGCGAGCCCCACGGTGGACGCCAACTGTCATGGAATTGTCACGTCAGATGTCCTTAATGCCAGGACTTAGTCGTGAGGCCAATGCATCTATGTGGTAGCTTGAGAGGGGTTGAGTGGAATCGAGAGACGAAACACAAGACAAGGATTTAGACAGCTTCGGGCCCCGGGAAACATCATCCGGTAATAGCCCTACATGCTGTTTGTGGCTAGGTCTCATTATCATCATGAGGGAGTCGCCGTAAACCGGCTCTCCTCTAGTTGTGTCTAGACCTAGATATTGTTCTTGTTGTCTATCCCTCTTTGGGGAGCCCTGCCCCTCCTTATATATGTTGAAGGGGCGGTTTACATGACTAGTCCTAGTTGGATTAGGATTACTCTATTACAAGTGGAGTCCTAGTCTTGCTTCATTTGTAGGAGAATATTCCTTATGCCTTTCTCTTAAACCGGCCCACCATAACATGAACCGGCCTTTCATGAACCGCCTTCTAGGCCACCGGGTCTTGTCGTTCCTCTGACCCACTCGCCAGGTCACCCATGAATCGCCAAGCTCGGGCGGGTCACTTAGTGAGTCGTCCAGCCCGGCCGGGTTATACTTCCGGCCGGGTTACGCTGCGGGGTATATCCCCGACAATCATGCTCAAGATCAGAGTGGTATTAAATACCATAATGGATCTGAACATATAATCTTCCACCAAATAAACCATATAGTAATCAACTACAAGATGTAATCAACACTACTAGTCACCCACAAGCACCAATCTAAGGTTCCGATACAAAGAATGCACGCAAGAGATGAACTAGGATTTAAGAGGAGATAGTGTTGTTGAAGAAGTTGATGGAGATTGACCTCCCCAAGATGGGAAAGTTGTTGGTGATGTTGATGACGATGATTTCCCCCTCAGGGAGGGAAGTTCCCCGATGGAATCGCTCTGCCGGAGGGAAAAAGTGTTCATGCCCAAGTTCCTCCATGAGACGGCAGCGCTTCGTCCCGAAAATCATCTCCTTATTTTTTTCTAGGTCAAAATGACTTATATACCAGAAGAGGGGCACCAGAGGTGGGCCGAGGAGGGCACAACCCACCAGGGCATGCCTAGGGGCCGTGGCGCACCCAGGTGGGTTGTGCCTACCTGGAGGGCCCCCTCTCTGTCAGTAAAGTACTAGTTTTTTAGTTAGTAGTGTGCAATACTGTTTAAGAAATGCATGCAATCTGAGACTTCAGAAAACGTATACTTGAGTCAAACTACACTAAAATAGTCAGTGAAAAACTACACTGAATTAGAAAGGTCTTTTCCTTGAAAGAATAGGTTTTTTGCATCAAGAGGCTGTGAGGAAATAAGTAACATAGTTAATGAGGAGGGGGTATGCGTAATTATTTGCTCCAATAATTCTTAAATATTCCATAAAAATTCTCCGTGTAGTTTCGGCTTATTTGGAGTTGTGCAGAATAGGTGGCCTGACGTAGCTTTTTCAGGTCCAGAATTCCAGCTGCCGGTATTCTCCCTCTTTGTGTGAACCTTGCATATTATAAGAGAAAAGGCATTAGAATTACTCAATAAAGCATTATTATGCATAAAAATATCATAAATAACAGTAGTGAAACATGATGCAAAATGGACGTATCAACTCCCCCAAGCTTAGACCTTGCTTGTCCTCACGCGAAAGCGAAATCGAAACACATGTCCACATGCTTTAGAGAGAGAGAGGTGTCGATAAAACAAAATACGAACATATAAGCATCATGTAAATTATTATAACAGTAATAAACTTTATTATAAAACTTTTATCACATAACTTTTACCATAAACTTCTCATGAGCAAGTAACAATTCATCACAACATCAAAGTATAAAGCATAAACTCTATTGAAAACCAACAAACTATGTTCTCAGTCAACTTTGCAACTACCATTCATCATATTTTCAGGAAGGGTCACATATCGGAGCCTTTTGGCAAGTCCACATACTCAACCATCATATAGTATTCTATGATTGCTAACACTCACCGCATACACATGAGCAAAAACTTTCAACAAAATATAGGGGCCTATAGTTTTGCCTCCCAACGTATTCACCTCAAGGGTGATGTCAACAATAATAACTCATGCCCACCCATATCCAACTGGATATATGTGCCTAGATCTTTCCTCACCACATGGTGCTTGCCAAAAGAGAAAAATAAAAAGGAATAGAGGGATACTTTGACTCTTGCATAAAAGTAAATTCATAAAAGTAAAATATAGGCCCTTCGCAGAGGGAAGCAGCGGTTGCCATGCACTTTTTGGTTGTATGCTCAATCTCTTAGTGCAAAAGAACGTCACATTATATTGCCCCTTATGATAGCAACCTTTATTATGCAGTATGTCGCCTTTATTATTTTGCCATCACAAGTTCGTACAACACTTAGTTTTCTCTTACACTAAATGATCTAACACATTTAGAAGCAATTTTTATTGCCTTATTGCACCGATGCCAACTTACTTGAACAATCTTACTCAACCATAATTAGGTATAGTGGACTCTCCAAAAAAGATGTGGGTTGAGGGTTTTGGATGCACAAGTAATATCTCTACTTAGTGCGGAATTTTTGGCTAGCAAAGATGAGGGACAAGCACCACATGTTAAAGGAACTATGACAATATAACTTCTATGTGAATATGAACAAACATAAATCATTTACGTTGTCTTCCTTGCCCAACGTCAACAATTTTGGCATATAATATTTTGATGGGAGCTGACAATCATAAAAGATGTCCAAGATAGTATATTTGCATGTGAATCTTCTCTTCCTTATTAATTCTTTCATGAGTTGCATCATTGACCAATGCTATGTTTGTAAATCTCCAATAAAATTTTCTACTTATACTCTTCCTTATGTGATGCCATTACTTACCATAAGATTAGCATATGGTCTTTTTCATTTATTTCCTTTCTTTTTATTGAACATGAAAGTAAAGAAGACAAAACTCGAACTAAACTTTATTATATATTTCGCACACAATTACAAGGATAGACCCCAAAGCAAGCACTTGAAAAGAAAGATCGAATAACTTTTATTCAACTAAATCGAAAGATAACTAAGGATCAAACTAAGATAAATAAAGGCAAAAGATAGTGACGGTGATACGATACCGGGGCACCCCCCCCCCCAAAGCTTGGCACAAGCCAAGGGGAGTGCCCATGCCTGATACTCAAGTCTCCTTTGGTGATGAAGAAGGTGGTGGTGGTGATGTAGAGGAGGGTTCGTCCTTCCCTTTCGGGCTCAAAAGATACTCCAATCTTCGGATGACGCTCCGAAGGGTAATGATGTGCTCTTGCAATAAAACAAATTCACGAGTGAGATATTTGTTTTGAACACGAACCGTTTCAATGATCCAAAAGGCTTCAATCTCAGAGGGAGTGAGGTATTCATCGTCTGGTTGAAGGATATCTTCTTATTCCTCCACGGGCAAGGCCTGCTCTACTGTTGGGTCTTGATCTCCAACTGCTTCCTTGCTCTCGTCCCTCTTGAAAGATTCTTTGGGCTCTTCTCTCTTCAACTCAATCTTCATCAACCAAGCATTCTCTTCTAGGTTGTTGGAGGGGGAAGAATACATGATGCTGGCCTTGATGGATCTGACAGAAAACAGCAAGAAAAGAAAACAGAAGATTTCTCCGTGATACGGTGGTCAATAGGTTCGTGGGGTATATAAAGTTTTTTTATCTTGGGAAACAAGCAAACGGGAGAAAAACGGAGTCCCGAAGGTACTCGAGGTGGGCACAACCCACCTGGGCGCGCCTAGAAAGCCAGGTGCGCCCTGGTGTCTTGTGCCCACCAGGGTTGCCTTCCTGGTTGTTTCTTATTTTCCTAATTTTTAATATACTCCAAAACTGACAGAAAATATGTTTCGGATTTTTCGGAGTCCGTTTACTTACCGTATCACTTACCTCCTCTTTTTTCGCCATTCTGGAGTGTTCCAGAAGGTTTCTTTTATGTGTTCTTCCAATGTCATAGTTCGGATAATATTGCTTTCAACATTAATGGGAGTACATGAGATATAATGTTTTATTTTTTGCCCATTGACAACCTTCGGGTTAGTACCTTCGGCATTATTTATTTTGATAGCTCCAGATCGATAAACCTCCTCGGTAACATAAGGTCCTTCCCATCTGGAGAGAATTTTTCCTGCAAAGAATCTAAAACGAGAGTTGTACAAAAGAACATATTCTCCCACTTTGAACTCACACTTTTGGATTCTTTTATCTTGCCATCTTTTAACTTTTTCTTTGAATAATTTGGCATTTTCATAAGTTTGGGTTCTCCATTCATGTAGTGAGCTAATATCAAATAACCTCTTTTCATCGGCAAGTTTGAAATATTTGAGTTCTTTAATTTCCCAATATGCTTTATGTACTAATTCAAGAGGCAAATGACAAGCTTTTCCATGAACCATTCTATAAGGAGACATACCCATGAGATTTTTATATGTTGTTCAGTAGGCCCAAAGTGCATCATCTAATTTCTTACACCAATTCTTTCGGGACCTATTAACGGTTTTTTGAAGTATTAGTTATATTTCTCTATTGCTTAGTTCAACTTGACCACTAGACCGAGGATGATAGGGGGGTGCAATTCTATGGTTAACAACATACTTAGCAAGCATTTTACAGAAAGCGCCATGAATAAAACATGAACCACCATTAGTTATTAAATATCTAGGGACTCCAAACCTTGGGAAAATAAATTCCCTAAGCACTTTAATAGAGGTGTTGTGATCAGCACTACTAGTTGGAATAGCTTCTACCCACTTAGTAACATGATCAACATCAACCAAAATATGTGTATACCCATTAGAGGAAGGAAAAGGTCCCATGTAATCGAAACCCCAAAAATCAAATGGTTCAACAACAAGAAAATAATTCATAGGCATTTCCTGATGCTTACCAATATTACCAATTCTTTGACATTCATCAAAAGATAAAACAAACTTACGGGCATCCTTGAAGAGAGTAGGCCAATAAAAACCAGATTGCAATTCCTTGTGAGAAGTTCTATCTCCTGCATGATGCCCTTCATAAGCTTGGGAGTGACATTTCCGTAGGATTTGTCCCTATTCATGCGCAAGTACACAATGTCTAATAATACCATCTACTCCTTCTTTATAAAGATGTGGGTCATCCCAAAAGTAATATCTTAAATCATAAAGGTTTTTTTCTTTTGTTGGTAAGTGAATCTAGGTGGTATATATTTAGCAACAATATAATTAGCATAGTCAGCATACCAAGGAGTATTATGAGAAACATTTATCGGAGCGAGTTGTTCATCGGGAAAGCTATCATTAATAGCTTGTGGGTCATCAAGAATATTTTCTAATCTTGACAAGTTATCAGCTATGGGGTTCTCAGCTCATTTTCTATCAGTGATATGTATATCAAATTCTTGTAGCAAGAGAACCCACCTAATGAGTCTAGCTTTAGCATCCTTCTTTTCCATAAGATATTTAATAGTAGAATGATTAGTGTGAATAATCACTTTAGAATCAACAATGTAAGATCTGAATTTATCACAAGCAAACACCACTGCTAAAAATTCTTTTTCAGTAGTAGCATAATTTCTTTGGGCAGTGTCTAGAGTTCTACTAGCATAATGAATAACATTTAGTTTTGTATCAACTCTTTGTCCTAGAACAACACCAACAGCATAATCACTAGCATCACACATAATTTCAAAAGGCAAGTTCCAGTCAGGTGGTTGAACAATAGGTGCAGAAATTAAGGCTTTCTTAAGTGTTTCAAAGGCTTCTACACAATTATCATCAAAAAAATGGAACATCCTTTTGTAAAATATTTGTAAGAGGCCTAGAAATTTAGAGAAGTCTTAATAAATCTCCTATAGAAACCAACATGACCGAGAAAACTACGGATAACTTTAATATCTCTAGGGCATGGCATTTTCTCAATTGCATCAACTTTGGCTTTATCCACCTCGGTACCTCATTCAGAAATTTTATGTCCCAAGACAATACCTTCATTGACCATAAAGTGGCACTTCTCCCAATTCAAGACAAGATTAGTTTGCTTGCATCTCTACAAAACTTGATCAAGATTGCTTAACAATCATCAAAAGAAGTTCCGTAAACGGAAAAATCATCCATGAAAACCTCAAGAATCTTTTCACAAAAATCAAAGAATATAGAAGTCATACATCTTTGAAAGGTAGCAGGTGCATTGCATAAACCAAAAGGCATATGTTTATAAGCATAAGTTCCAAAAGGACAAGTAAAGGTGGTTTTCTCTTGATCAGGTTGCGAAACAGGTATTTGAGAAAAACTAGAATATCCATCTAGAAAACAAAAGTGTGTGTGCTTAGATAATCTTTCTAGCATTTGATCAATAAAAGTCAAGGGGTAATGATCTTTTATAGTTGCTTTATTTAATTTTCTAAAATCAATTACCATTATATAGCCAGTGACAATTCTTTGTGGAATAAGTTTGTTTTTATCATTAGGGACGACAAAATACCTCCCTTCTTAGGGACACAATGAATAGGACTTACCCATCTACTATCAGCTATGGGATAGATTATACCTGCTTCCAGAAGCTTCAGTATTTCAGTTCTTATCACTTCTTTCATTTTAGGATTTAAACATCATTGGTGATAACCAAATGGTTTAGCATCAGGTTCCAAATTAATCTCATGCTGACAGAGAGTGGGACTAATGCCCTTAACATCATCAAGAGTATATCAAATAGCAGCTCGATGCTTCTTTAGAATTTTTAATAATCTTTCTTCTTCAAGTTAAAAGGTTAGCACTAATAATAACATGATATATCTTTTTCTCATCAAAGATAAGCATATTTCAAAGCGTCTGGCAATTATTTTAATTCAAACACATGATCACTTTTAGGTGGAGGAGGACCTCCTAGAGTTTCAATGGGCAAATTTTGTTTAAGCAGAGGTCGTTGTTCAAAGAAAATTTTATCTATCTCATTTCTTTCATGCATATGCATATCAGTTTCATGGTCTAGCAAATATTTTTTTCGTGGATCAGTAGGAGGCACAACAATAGAAGCAAGACCAATCATTTCATCCTTACTAGGTAACTCTTTCTTGTGAGGTTGTCCATTAAACTAGAAAAAAATTAAACTCATGAGACTCATCACCAAAACTAACACCGACTGTTTGTTTCTCACAATCTATTTTAGCATTAACGGTGTTCAAGAAAGGTCTACCAAAGATAATGGGACAAAAGTCATCTTGTGGGGAACCAAGAACTAGAAAATTAGTAGGGTATTTTATTTTCCCACACAAGACTTCAATATCTCTAACAATCCCAAGTGGTGTGATGGTGTCTCTATTATCAAGTTTAATAGTAACATCTATGTCTTCTATTTCAGCAGGTGCTATATCATTCATAATTTCTTGGTATAAGATAAAAGGAATAGCACTCATGCTAGCACCTAAGTCACACAAAGCATGATAACAGTGATCTCCTATATCATTCTCATCGGGTTTAGCAATTCTAGGAGCTTCATTACAGAAGTAAATAACATGCCCATCTATATTTTCTACCAAGAGATCTTTAACCATAGCAATGCTAGGTTCTACTTTGATTTGTTCAACAGGTTTATGTGCTCTAATATTACTTTTATTTACCACGGTTGACACATTAGCATGTTCCTTTATCCTAACAAGGAAAGGTGGGTTTTCAATATAAGTAGTAGGAACAACTGGATCAACATTATAAATGATAGTTTCATCTTTAGCTATTACCGGCTCTTTAATTACTTCTTTAATAGGTGAGTGATATTTAAAACACTTCTCCTTAGGGAGATCAACATGAGTAGCAAATGATTCACAAAAAGAGGATACTATCTCAGAGTCAAGTCCATATTTAGTGCTAAACTTTTGAAAACATCGTAATTCATAAAAGATTTAACACAATCAAACTTAAGCTTAATACCTGACTCTTTACCTTCGTCGAGTTCCCAATCTTCAGAGTTGCGTTTAATTCTCTCTAAAAGATCCCACCTGAATTCAATAGTCTTCTTCATAAAAGAACCAGTACAAGAAGTATCAAGCGTGGATAAATCATCACGAGAAAGCCGAGCATAGAAATTCCGAATGATAATTTCTCTTGAGAGATCATGATTGGGGCATGAATATAACATTGACTTAAACCTCCCCCAAGCTAGAGCGATACTTTCTCCTTCACGAGGCCAAAATTTTTATATATAATTCCAATCACGATGAACTAGATGCATAGGATAAATTTTTTGGTGAAATTTCAATCGAATCCAATATCATCGCATAGCCTATACCATGCCAATGCTTTTCCCTTCAAAGATAAAGGGAAAATCTTCTTCTTAGCTTCATCTCCGAGTAAACCTACAAGCTTAAATAATCCACAAATTTCATCCACATATATCAAGTGCATATCAGGATGTTCGGTTCCATCTCTTGCATAAGGATTACCTGGCAGTTGTTCTATCATACCCGAAGGAATTTCATAACCAATATTTTCAGTAGGTGCAGTAGGTTGAGGGGCAACTAATTGTGGTTCCAGTCGAGGTGAAGATGCCCCGAACAAACCCCTCAAAGGATGGTTCTCCATAGTAACAAGTGATAATAAATTTCAACACGTAGTAATAATTTTTCCTTACCGATTTCTACTTACCAAGAGCGCTTAAACGGTATTGCAATGATAGGAAACAAGGCCTAAGGTTCATACTTTCACTAGTGCAAGTTCTCTCAACAATAATAACATAATTGGATCATATAACTATCCCTCAACATGCAACAAAGAGTCACTCCAAAGTCACTAATAGTGGAGAACAAACGAAGAGGTTATTGTAGGGTACGAAACCACCTCAAAGTTATCCTTTCTGATCGATCTATTCAAGAGTCCATAGTAAAATAACACGAATCTATTCTTTCCGTTCGATCTATCCTAGAGTTCGTACTAGAATAACACCTTAAGACACAAATCAACCAAAACCCTAATGTCACCTAGATACTCCAATGCCACCTCAAGTATCCATGGGCATGATTATACGATATGCATCACACAATCTCAGATTCATCTATTCAACCAACACAAAGTACTTCAAAGAGTGCCCCAAAGTTTCTACCGAAGAGTTAAGACGAAAACGTATGCCAACCCCTATGCATAAGTTCACAAGGTCACTGAACCCACAAGTTGATAACCAGAACGTACATCAAGTAGATCACGTGAATATCCCATTGTCACCACAAATAAGCACATGCAAGACATACATCAAGTGTTCTCAAATCCTTAAAGACTCAATCCGATAAGATAACTTCAAAGGGAAAACTCAATCCATTACAAGAGAGTAGAGGGGGTGAAACACCATAAGATCCAACTATAATAGCAAAGCTCGCGATACATCAAGATCGTGCCAAATCAAGAACACGAGAGAGAGATCAAACACATAGCTACTGGTACATACCCTCAGCCCCGAGGGTGAACTACTCCCTCCTCATCATGGAGAGCACCGGGATGATGAAGATGGCCACAGGTGAGGGATCCCTCCTCCGGCAGGGTGCCGGAACAGGGTCCCGATTGGTTTTTGGTGGCTACAGAGGCTTGCGGCGGCGGAACTCCCGATCTAGGTTTCTTTCTGGAGGTTTGCATATTTATATGAGGGTTTGGCGTCGAGAACAAGTCAGGAGGACCCACGAGGTGTCCACGAGGCAGGGGGCGCGCCCCAGGTGGGTGGGCGCGCCCTCCACCCTCGTGGGCCCCACGAGCCTCCTCTCCAGTAACTCTTTATTCCGGTATTTTTTATATTTTCCAAAAAAATCTCCGTTGATTTTCAGCGCATTCCAAGAACTTTTATTTATGCACAAAAACAACACCATGGTAGTTCTGCTGAAATCAACGTCAGTCTGGGTTAGTTCTAACCAAATCATACCAAAAGCATGTAGAAATATTATAAACATGGCATGAATACATCAAAAATTATAGATACGTTGGAGACGTATCAAGCATCCCCAAGCTTAATTCCTGCTCGTCCTCGAGTAGGTAAATGATAAAGACATAATTTTTGATGTGGAATGCTACCTAACATAATTATCAATGTAATTTTCCTTATTGTGGCATGAATGTTCAGATCTAGAAGATTCAAGATAAAAGTTTAATATTGACATAAAAATAGTAATACTTCAAGCATGCTAACCAAGCAATTTATGTCTTATCAAAATAACATAGCCAAAGAAAGCTTATCCCTACAAAATCATATAGTTTTGCCATGCTTCATTTTCGTCACATAAAATGCTCCCATTATGCACAACCCCGGTTTCAGCCAAGCAATTGGTTCATACTTTTTAACGCGCTTTAGCCTTTTCAACCCTCACGCAATACATGAGCGTAAGCTATGGACATAGCACTATGGGTGGAGTAGAGTATGATGATAGGGTTTATGTGAGAAAACAAAAAAAGGAGAAAGTCTCACATTGACGCGGCTAATCAATGGGCTATGGAGATGCCCATCAATTGATGTCAATACGAGGAGTAGGGATTGCCATGCAACAGATGCACTAGAGCTATAAATGTATGAAATCTCATCAAAAAGAAACTAAGTGGGTGTGCATCCAACTTGCCTGCTCACGAAGACCTAGGGCATTTTGAGGAAGCCCATCATTGGAATATACAATCCAATTTCTATAATGGAAAATTCCCACTAGTATATGAAAGTGAAAAAATAAGTAACTCTCTATCATGAAGATCATGGTTCTATTTTGCAGCACAAGTGTGGTAAAAGGATAGTAACATTGTCCCTTCTCTCTTTTTCTCTCATTTTTTTATTTGGGCTTCTTTGGCCTCTCTTTTTTCGTCCGGAGTCTCATCCCGACTTGTGGGGGAATCATAGTCTCCATCATCCTTTCCTCACATGGGACAATGCTCTAATAATGGAAATCATCACACTTCTATTTATTTACAACTCAATACTTGGGACAAAATATGACTCTACGTGAATGCCTCCGGCGGTATACCGGGATATGCAATGAATCAAGAGCGACATGTATGAAAGAAATATAAAGGTGGCTTTGCCACAAATACAATATCAACTACATGATCATGCAAAGCAATATGACAATGATGGAGCGTGTCATAATAAACAGAACGGTGGAAAGTTGCATGGCAATATATCTCGGAATGGCTATGGAAATGCCATAATAGGTAGGTATGGTGGCTATTTTGAGGAAGATATAAGGAGGTTTATGCATGATAGAGCGTATCGTATCACGAGGTTTGGATGCACCGGCGAAGTTTGCACGAACTCTCAAGGTGAGAAAGGGCAATGCACGGTACCGTAGAGGCTAGCAAATTGCGGAAGGGTAAGAGTGCGTATAATCCATGGACTCACATTAGTCATAAAGAACTCATATACTTATTGCAAAAGTTTATTAGCTCTCGAAGCAAAGTACTACTATGCATGCTCCCAGGGGAAGGGTTGGTAGGAGTTAACCATCACGCGATCCCGACCTCCACTCATAAGGAAGGCAATCAAAGAACACCCCATGCTTCAAATTTGTCACACAACGTTCACCATACGTGCATGCTATGGGACTTGCCAACTTTAACACAAGTATTTCTCAATTTCATAATTACCCAACTAGCATGACTCTAACATTACCACCTTTATATGTCAAAACAATTATCAAGTATCAAATTTATCATAGTGTTTAATGCACTCTATATGAAAGTTTTTATTTTACCCAACTTGGATGCCCATCATATTAGGACTAATTTTATAACCAAAGAAAGTTACCATGCTGTTCTAAAAGACTCTCAAAATAATATAAGTGAAGCATGAGAGATCAATAATTTCTACAAAATGAAACCACCACCGTGCTCTAAAAAGGTATAAGTGAAGCACTAGAGCAAAAGACAAACTACTCCAAAAGATATAAGTGAAGATCAATGAGTAGTCAAATAATTGTGTAACTATGTGAAGACTCTCTAACATTTAAGAATTTAAGTTCTTGGGATATTATTCAAACAGCAAGCAAAACAAAACAAAACAAAATGACATTTCAAGGATAGCACACATCATGTGAAGAAGCAAAAACTTAGGTTCAACCGATACTAACCGATAATTGTTGAAGAAGAAAGGTGGGATGCCTACCGGGGCATCCCCAAGCTTGGATGCTTGAGACTGCTTGAAATATTATCTTGGGGTGCCTTGGGCATCCCCAAGCTTGAGCTTTTGTGTCTCCTTATTTCCTTTTATATCTCGGTTTCCTAAATCTCGAAAGCTTCATCCACACCAAACTCAACAAGAACTCGTGAGATAAGTTAGTATAAACCAATGCAAAAACCTTATCATTTTATCCTATAACAAATCACAAAAATTATTATTCAACATTGCATACTAAATGTCTCTGCATATTTAATACTCCTATCCTCAAATAGAAAACAAGCAAACATATGCAAACATAACAGCAATCTGCCAAAACAGTACAGTCTGTAAAGAATGCAAGATTCATCATACTTACCTAACTCCAAAAATTATGAAAGTCTACCACACTGTAGAGATTTATCAAATCTCAATATGCAAAAAGTTTCAACATTTTATCATTTTCCGACTTTTCTAGGGAATTTTTGCAACAACGGTAAACTTTCTGTTTTGAAACAGCAACATGTATACTTGAAAAATAAGCATGGTAAAGGCTATCCTTGACATTTTTGTTGAAAATATAGATGAAAAACATTATTCTAAATAACAGAAAGCAAATACTAACAAAAGAAAATGACGCTCCAAGCAAAACACATATCATGTGGTGAATAAAAATATTGCTCCAAGTAAAGTTACCGATGAACGAAAACGAAAGAGGGGATGCCATCTAGGGCATCCCCAAGCTTAGGCTCTTGGTTGTCCTTGAATATTACCTTGGGGTGCCTTGGGCACCCCCAAGCTTAGGCTCTTGCCACTCCTTATTCCATAGTCCATTGAATCTTTACCCAAAACTTGAAAACTTCACAACACAAAACTTAACAGAAAACTCGTAAGCTCTGTTACTATAAGAAAATAAATCACCACTTAGGTACTGTTGTGAACTCATTCTAAATTAATAATGGTGTGATATCTACTGTATTCCAACTTCTCTATGGTTCATACCCTCTGATACTACTCATAGATTCATCAAAATAAGCAAACAACACATAGAAAACAGAATATGTCAAAAACAGAACAGTCTGTAGTAATCTGTAACTCTCGAATACTTCTGTAACTCCAAAAATTCTACCAAATTAGGAAAACCTGAGAAATTTGTGTACCAATCCAGAGAAAAAAACAATCAGATCAACATCACATTTCTATGAATTATCAAAACTAATTTACTGGGTGAAAAAGTTTCTGATTTTCAGCAGGATCAACACAACTATCACCGTAAGCTATCCTAAAGGTCTTACTTGGCACTTTGTTGAAACAAAAGCTATAAAACATGATTACTACAGTAGCATAATCATGTGAACACACAAAAACAGGAAAGTTAAATATTGGGTTGTCTCCCAACAAGCGCTTTTCTTTAATGCCTTTTAGCTAGGCATGATGATTTCAATGATGCTCGCATAAAAGATAAGAATTGAAACATAAAGAGAGCATCATGAAGCATATTACTAACACATTAAACTCTAACCCACTTCCTATGCATAGGGATTTTGTGAGCAAACAACTTATGGGAACAAGAAACAACTAGCATAGGAAGGTAAGACAAGCAAATCTTCAAGATTTTCAACACGTAGAGAGGAAACTTTATATTATTGCAATAACATATAATCCTCCCTCATAATAATTTTCAGTAGCATCATGAATGAATTCAATAATATAACCATCACATAAAGCATTCTTTTCATGATCTACAAGCATAAAAAGTTTACTACTCTCCACATAAGGAAATTTCTTCTCATGAATAGTAGTGGGAGCAAACTCAACAAAATAATTATCATGTGAGGCATAATCCAATTAAAAACTAAAATCATGATGACAAGTTTCATGGTTATCATTATTCTTAATAGCGTACAAGTCATCACAATAATCATCATAGATAGCAACTTTGTTCTCATAATCAATTGGAACCTCTTCCGAAATAGTGGATTCATCACTAAATAAAGTCATGACCTCTCCAAATCCACTTTCATAATTATCACAATAATATTCAACATCCTCCAAAATAGTGGGATCATTACTTCCTAAAGTTGACACTCTTCCAAACCCACTTTCATCAATATAATCATCATAAATAGGAGGCATGCTTTCATCATAATAAATATTCTCATCAAAACTTGGGGGACTAAACATATCATCTTCATCAAACATAGCACCCCCAAGCTTGTGGATTTGCATATCATTAGCATCATGGGTATTCAAAGAATTCATACTAACAACATTGCAATCATCCTCATCATTCACATATTTTATGCCAAGCATTTTATGTAATTCTTCTTCTAGTACTTGAGCACAATTTTCCTTCCCATCATTTTCACGAAAGACATTAAAAAGATGAAGCATATGAGGCAACCTTAATTCCATTTTTATAGTTTTCTTTTATAAACTAAACTAGTGATAAAACAAGAAACTAAAAGATTTGAAGATCTAAAGATATACCTTCAAGCACTCACCTCCCCGGCAACGGCGCCAGAAAAGAGCTTGATGTCTACTACACAACCTTCTTCTTGTAGACGTTGTTGGGCCTCCAAGTGCAGAGGTTTGTAGGATAGTAGCAAATTTCCCTCAAGTGGATGACCTAAGGTTTATCAATCCGTGGGAGGCGTAGGATGAAGATGGTCTCTCTCAAACAACCCTGCAACCAAATAACAAAGAGTCTCTTGTGTCCCCAACACACCCAATACAATGGTAAATTGTATAGGTGCACTAGTTCAATGAAGAGATGGTGATACAAGTGCAATATGGATGATAGATATAGGTTTTTGTAATCTGAAAATATAAAAACAGCAAGGTAACAAGTGGTAAAAGTGAGTGTAAACGGTATTGCAATGCTAGGAAACAAGGCCTAAGGTTCATACTTTCACTAGTGCAAGTTCTCTCAAAAATAATAACATAACTGGATCATATAACTATCCCTCAACATGCAACAAACAGTCACTCCAAAGTCATTAATAGCGAAGAACAAACGAAGAGATTATTGTAGGGTACGAAACCACCTCAAAGTTATCCTTTCTGATCGATCTATTCAAGAGTCCGTAGTAAAATAACACAAAGCTATTCTTTCCGTTTGATCTATCATAGAGTTCGTACTAGAATAACACCTTAAGACACAAATCAACCAAAACCCTAATGTCACCTAGATACTCCAATGTCACCTCAAGTATCCGTGGGCATGATTATACGATATGCATCACACAATCTCAGATTCATCTATTCAAGCAACACAAAGTACTTCAAAGAGTGCCCCAAAGTTTCTACCGAAGAGTCGAGACAAAAACGTATGCCAGCCCCTATGCATAAGTTCACAAGGTCACTGAACCCACAAGTTGATCACCAAAACATACATCAAGTAGATCACGTGAATATCCCATTGTCACCACAGATAAGAACATGCAAGACATACATCAAGTGTTCTCAAATCCTTAAAGACTCAATCCGATAAGATAACTTCAAAGGGAAAACTCAATCCATTACAAGAGAGTAGAGGGAGAGAAACATCATACGATCCAACTATAATAGCAAAGCTCGCGATACATCAAGATCGTGCCAAATCAAGAACACGAGAGAGAGATCAAACACATAGCTACTGGTACATACCCTCAGCCCCGAGGGTGAACTACTCCCTCCTCGTCATGGAGAGCGCCGGGATGATGAAGATGGCCACCGGTGAGGGATCCCTCCTCCGGCAGGGTGCCGGAACAGGGTCCCGATTGGTTTTTGGTGGCTACAGAGGCTTGCGGCGGCGGAACTCCCGATCTAGGTTTCTTTCTGGAGGTTTGGGTATTTATAGGAGGGTTTGGCGTCGAGAACAAGTTAGGAGGACCCATGGGGTGTCCACGAGGCAGGGGGCGCCCTAGGGGGGTGGGCGCGCCCTCCACCCTCGTGGGCCCCACGAGCCTCCTCTCTGGTAACTCTTTATTCCAGTATTTTTTATATTTTCCAGAAAAAATCTCCGTTGATTTTCAGCGCATTTCGAGAACTTTTATTTCTGCACAAAAACAACACCACGGTAGTTCTGCTGAAAACAGCGTCAGTCTGGGTTAGTTGTAACCAAATCATACCAAAAACAAGGTAAAGCACTTACTCGTCAGGGATGATGTACGCCCTCTTCCCAGCCAGGGCCGAGGCACCTCCTATATTCCTAAGCGCGACCTTTGCCGCGTCTTGGGGGTTGGTGGGGCGCACGTCAGCCGGCCTCGATACAGCACCGACGATTGGCGAGGCTGAGGCGTCGCCTCGAGGAGGGGGTGCCGCCTCGGTCTTCTTAAGGGTCGCCTCGCCTGACCTTCAGAGGGCCCGGGGAGTGGCCCCAGACCTCGTGACGACCTCGGTGGAGTGAGGGGATTCCACGACCGGGGGTTCGATGGCGTCGTTGTCATCTGTGAGGCTGCGAGAAGCTCGCTCTGGGACGGGGGAGAGATCTCCGCCCCATCGTCCTCGGTTGCCCCCGAGTCTTCCTTGCCCTCGTCGTCGGTGTTGTCACTAGAAGACACTAGCACCGGGGAGTTGGGGAGCTCGGGCGGCACGAGCCCCAGCTCGTTGAAGACAGACATGGCGACGACCAGTGCCTCCCTATCGGCGTGACGGTATAGCGGTGCGTAGGCCTCTGGGAGGTCTCCCAGTTCACTCTCGAGCAGGGTGTTCATGTCCTTGTCCAGCTCCTCGCCCGTCAAGCTCCCTGAGCGTAGCCGGATGTCGTCTTCTGCGCCCTGGAACTCCCACATGGGGCATGTGTGCGCTTGGAGCGGAGCCAGGCACTGCGTCAGGAACTCCTTGATGAGCATGCCTCCCGTTAGTGCCTTGGCCTCCATGTTCGCGGTCATCTTCCTCAGGACAGGCGCAACCCGGGGGTCAGAGAACTTCTCGTGACCCCACCCGTCGAGCTTCTCCGGTGGCTGGGTTGGCAATTCTGGCCACGTGTTGAGGCCCTTGGCATCCGTGAAGACCCACCGGCACTGGAAGTTTTCCACCTTCTTCCCGACCCTCATGAGCATGTTGCTCTTGTGGATTGCGATGAAGGATATGCAACCAGAGCACTAGGTCAGATCATGTAGCCGCATGTAGAAGAAGTGCCGGAGGAGCGGAACGGAAGGCCTCACGCCCATGAATGCCTCACAATAAAAGGAAAAGATGGACAGGAGGAGAATGGAGTTGGGCTGAAGATGCAAGGCCTAAACCTGGTAGTGGTCGAGGACCGTGGTGAAGAACCCAGAGAAAGGCAGGACAAGCCCCACAAAGACACT
Source organism: Triticum aestivum (assembly GCF_018294505.1). Taxonomy (NCBI): domain Eukaryota; kingdom Viridiplantae; phylum Streptophyta; class Magnoliopsida; order Poales; family Poaceae; genus Triticum; species Triticum aestivum. Next base: position 198,562,703 of record NC_057813.1, read on the forward strand.
ATGGAGAAAGAAGGGATAAAATGTCTGCGCCAAGGTCCTTTGTTCGGCGGAGCCGGCCAGGAGGATGGTCTCTTTCCACTCATTGTTGTCGCTCACTGTCAGTGGGAGTGCAGCTGCGAGATGCTTCTCCTCGATGATGGAGAACGTGCCGAGGGCCGGCGCAGGAGAGGAGGAGGAGCTCACGGCTGGCGCGACAGGCTTCTCCTTCCCGGACGCCATTCGCGAGATCTTGGAGGAAGAGGTGCAGAGGGAAGGAGGAACGAGGCCGGATTTGGAGATGCTCTTGGTTGGAAGAAAGGGGATCTAGAGCGAGGCGAAGAGAAGGAAATGATGGCTCGTTAGAGGGCGCCAGCCTTTTGTTAGCATGAGAAGTTTCCTAGGCGGCATGGGGAAGCGGAGACGCCCACGTCCCATCAGGCGCCATGCGTTAGCCTGGCCCGCAGGCGATTGGGGCCCGCAGTGCTTCGCCCTTGCCCTTTGGCTTCGCCTCGAAGCCAAGTTCGAGTGCGCCTTGGGCCCGGGGGCTACTCTCGGTGTTCTGGGAACCAGGGTACCCAAACTTGCCTGCCTGCAGCCCACAGCGTGGCTCCTTCGATAACCTGGTACGGCCCATCTCCAATACTATCAAGATAAGACCCTCGCGAGGGGCCAAGCCTCACGAGGCGGACGACACCAAGATCTCGCGAGGGAGCGGCCTTCCCAGGCTGCCTCCTGAGGAGCGGAGATTTCTATGTAGGTACCCGACCTTGAGGTTACAATGATGCAAGCCATGATGACCAAGGTCAGGCGGGCGCCAACATGCGCAGAGAAGGGAATTTCCTCTTTGGTGCTAAGGATGCAAGGACAGGCGTGGGTTCTCGAGGAATTTGGCAAAGGTTTCCATTCTGGTGCAACAAGACCAAGGCCGTCGGGACGGCAGGACGGATGTCATCACCGAGCCCACCTCCGCGTCACGAGCAGAGGCTTTGTAGGCGAAGACCACCTTTCGTCGGGATAAGATGTACTACTTGTCCCCTTTCAAACTGGCCACTATGGGATCCCTTCCCGCCTACGATTTGGGGGAAGAGGACCAAAGCCACTATAAGTATAGACTAGCCACCACCATAGAGGGGGAGTCTGATCCCGATCCGATCCGATCCGACCGGCTGATCCCCGAACCGGGTCGACTCATTTCCTCACCCCCAAACCTCGTGAGGTTGTTCATCCCCTGTACTAGTTCATCCTCGGCCCCTCGTGAGGCTAATCCACCACAAAGCAGGAGTAGGGTCTTACACCGCAAGGTGGCCCAAACCTGGGTAAACGGACGCGTTCATCTTCTTCCTTGTTCGTGTGTGTCGAGCTAGGCCATGGGGCGACGAGCTGGTTGGCTGGAGAGGTTGAGTTCTTCGCACACGCCCCAGAGTTCGAACCTTTCTCGGGTCTGCGGAGCCTTGAATCCGACACGATGGTCCCAAGACCCCTGCGCACTTTGGATATAGACTAGCGTGCTGGCCTCTCTGTTGAGCCTAGGTAGGGCTATGACGTGTTGATCTTCCAAGGCCGGGCATGACCCAGGAAAGTGTGTCCGGCCAGAGTGATCGAGCGTGTTGGGCAATGTGGTGCACCCCTGCAGAGAGGTTTAATCTATTCTAATAGTCATGTCCGTAGTTACATGATGACTTGGAGTTGTATCCCGATCTATACAACTAGAACTAGATACTAGAGATGATAATTGGATACGATGGCTCCGGGATTGCTTTCTCGCAGAGAGTCGAGAAAGGATCTTTGGGCGTGGATATTACAGCATACTTACTACTATTATGATATGTTACTCTTATCTGTAAGATGCTTGAAGATGTTAGTCTTCGACAGGTTAGTCTTTCCCTTCTCTTCTGGCATTTCTGCAGTTCAGTCCAAAGATATAGCCTCATTCCTTTGATAACGATGCATACTTAGCATAGTTCTGATGTAAGTCGTGTGAGTACTTTGGATGAGTACTCATGGTTGCTTTGCTACCTCTCCCTCCCATATACCCGATGCTGCGATCAGATGACGGACCCCAGGAGCCAGATGCCACAACAGACGACTACTACTACTACTACTACCCCGAGGGTGCCTACTACTACGCGGAGGCCACCGACGACCAGGAGTAGTTAGGAGGCTCCCAGGTAGGATGCCTTGCCTTTTCGATCTTCGTTGATGTTTGTGCTAGCCTTCCTAAGGCAAACTTGTTTAACTTATGTCTATACTCAGATATTGTTGCTTCCGCTAACTCGTTTGTATTCGAGATGATGTATTCGAGCCCTCGAGACCCCTGGATTGTAATATGAAGCTTGTATGACTTTACTTTGTGTCTAGAGCTGTGTTGTGATATCTTCCCGTGAGACCCTGATCTTGATCGTACACATTTGCGTGTATGATTAGTTTATGATTGAATCGGGGGTGTCATAGCTGTGGAAGGGGATGCATTTCCTGAATATCTGTGATGCCAAGATTTGGGTGGATGAAGGAAGAGCTATATCACATCGCCCAACCTCCAAATATCGAGGTTCACAGGCTCGATTTGGAGCAACCTTCAAAACGTATGGAGATGGAATGCAGAATGATGATTATGCTAGACCCATTTTCCCGCTAAAACCGTTATATCATCAGCAATTATGGTGTTCGGGCTGAGAGTGCTCTTAGAGCATCTCTAACCAAGCTCCTAAAAGATCTTAACTCGTCGAAAGATTCCCTTTCTAGGATTTAAGCCACACATAATTGATTCTCCAAACCTTTAACCCCTAAATATTTGATGAGATACGTTGGCCGCCTCTCAAATTTGAGAGCGTGAATGCAAGTCTTAGCAAAAGATCCACTCGTCCGCCTCTCTCATGCTCAGTCGCCTCCATGATCGTGCCGCCGTCGTTGCGTTCCTTGCCTTTGATGGCCACCATGCAGCCTAGCTGATCTCCGTCCACCAAATTCCGGTGAGAATCTAACGATATTCTGACAAACTTTCCTTTGAATTATCATTGTCCCAAGCAACTGCCACGCTACTCCATGTTGTCCCCTGCCACTATCATGCTACTCCCCGTCATCCCCTCCAGGGCCTCACTCCTCCCCTCCATCCCTGACCATGGGCGGAGCCAGTGGCGGAGGACGGACAAAAGTTGGTAGTGTAGGCTTTGGTTACTCGCCACCAGCAACTCCACCGAGCTGATGCGCTGCCTTGCACCCTACCTGCATGGGACAAATCAAGGTAGGGCAGCCGCCAACCCTTGCCCTATTGGTCCTTCGCCACTGGGCGGAGCATCACAACACAGTACAGACCAACGAAAGCACGCACATATGAGCTCCTATATGATTGTGGGTCGACATCGCCTATTCTGGTGAATTGTTGTTTGGACCATACCATCAAACCACACGGAGAATGAAGAGTAGAGAAACCCGATGAGATGAATAATTATCCAAAGCTTGGGCCGTGAACGAATTTTCGGTTTTCTTGACTCCTTTTTTGCACGCATACATTGCGCTCAATGATACTCTATCAAACTGCTTTTGCATGTCCTCTACCCTAGCTAGCTTCTGGACATCATCTACCATCTAGGAATCAAGGGTGGCCGCATGGAAGGAAAAAGGAAGAAGGAAGAAGACGAGGGATAGAGACTTTCATGTAAAGTTTAGTATGTTTGGAGAGTTAGCTACACACTGTTTTAACTCTCATGTTTAGAGCATGTTTAATAGAAGATGCAGATGTAAAAATAACTAATTTTTGCATCTTCGAGACTCAAAACCCCCTTTTCAACAGATGATATAGATATAAAAAAAATTGCATCTCCACCTTCCGGAGATGTAAATACAACACTTCAAGTTGCAAATTTGCATCTCCCTCATCTGTAGATGTAAAACGCAACCGCCCATCAACCCATCAACCGATGTTCATTTCACTTCCGCGCGACCGCCCGCTGCCCGCCAAACTCCGCCGCCGGCCGAATTCGCCCAAATTCGCTGCCGTCGCCCGCCCGACCCCTCTGACACTCCCGCCGCTGGTTTTGACCGCCAGTCGCCACCGCATGCCGCGAATCGGGTGTTTTTCCACCGCCGCCACTAGATTCCGCCGCCGCGGCCCTACTCGCATCACCGGCTGCATCCCCGCGACGCTGCCGCCCCGCCCGCATCACCCTCTGCATCCCCGCACCGTTGCCGCGCCCGCGGCACCACACTCCCGTCACCGCTCGATCCGGCGCAGCCCCGCACCGTCGTCCGCCACTCTACCCGCAACCCCGCCGCCCCGCCTGCCGCCCTGCACAACCGCCACCGCCTGAGTACTAGTTGAAGTACAATTTTAATTCTCCATTTGCATCATCTATTAGAGTTGTTGTTTTACATTTTCGATATACATCTTCCGTTGGAGTTGCCTCTTTTTGCAAAAAGCACTTTTAGAGATGTGGATTTTCACATCTCCTGTTTTACATCTTTAAATTTGCATCTTTTATTGGCGATCCTATTAATATGCTCGAAGATTTACAATTTGAGCTGGGATAAAATTTAGCGAGGTAAATCCAGCCGTGCGCCGCAGTTGGTGGTAGTACAGTATTCGTTCATGCAAGCTGCTGGAGCAGGTTGCCCATGGCGACTCGCGCCACCACCCCCTCCTACCTCTACAACGCCCTCCTCCGCCGCGCCGTAGACCACCGCAGCCTCCTGCTGGCCTTCCGGGCTATGCTGCGCGCGGGAGTCGCGCCGGACCACTTCACCTTTCCCTTCGCCCTCAAGGCGCTCGCCCAGGCACGCGCCGCAGCGCCACCGCGCGCCGGCGGAGCCCTTCGGTGCCTCCACGCGCAGCTTGCCAAGTCTGGCCACGGCGCCGACGTCTACGTTACTTCCTCCCTCGTCCACGCCTACGCGGCAGCCGCCGCCGACGCCGCCTCTGCACGGGCGGTGTTCGACGCCGCGCGCCACCGCAACGTCGTCACCTGGACGGCGATGATCGCTGGGCACGCCGCGGCTGGGGAGGCGCGGGATGCGGTCGCGCTATTCAGGGAGGCTGTGGCGAGCGGGCAGGAGGTAATTAATAGTGTCACGGTCCTGCAGGTGATGGCGGCGTGCGCGCAGTGCGGCGACATAGAGAGCGGGAGGTGGGTGCACGACACGCTCCGGCGCTGGCGCGTCGAGCCCGTATTGCTCGATGTTGCTCTTGCCACGGCGGTACTCCATATGTATGCTGCATGTGGTGGTCTAAGTGTTGCAGCTCAAGTGTTCGATGCAATTCCTCAAAGAAACGAGGTGTCCTGGAATGCAATGGTTGAGGTTTGTAATCGTCATGGAAGGTCGGATAAGGTTCTAGAAACTTTTGCTGCTATGCATTCTGCTGGGATGAAGCCTGATAAGGTGACATGGCTGAGCATACTGCGTGCTTGTACATCGAAGGGAGATACGGGCTTAAGCCGAGGGGTTCACGCATACATGGAAAAGACTAATTGTTGTCGACATGTTGCAGTTTGCACATCTCTAATGGATATGTATTCAAAAAAAGGAAATGCACAGAGCGCGCTCCAGATATTTCATTGTTTCAAAGGGAAGGATTTGATGGCATGGACAAGCATGATCAGCAGTTTGGCGAAGCATGGCCAAGGCAGAGATGCAGTGCAGCTCTTCAAGCAGATGGAGTATGGTGGCGTTGTTCCAGACCATGTTGCATTTTTAGGCGTGCTTACTGCTTGCAGTCATGCAGGGATGGTGGATGAAGGCAGGAAATATTTTGACTCCATGCTGAATCTTTACGGCATCAGACCAACGGTTAAACATTATGGATGTATGATTGATCTGTTGAGCCGTGCAGGTTACTTAGGAGAGGTTGAGAGGATGATGCAATTGATGCCTATTCAGCCCAGTGTTAGAATGTGGGGAAGTATGATGAACGGTTGCAAGATACATGGTAAGGCCGATGTAGCTGAGAGGATAGGAAGGGGGTTTGCTGAACTTAACCCTCAGTTAAGTGCAACCTATGTGGTCATGTCCAACATATATGCAGAGCTTGGTAGGTGGCATGCGGTCGAGCAAACTAGGAGGTTGATGTGGCAGATGGGATTGAAGAAAAATATAGGCTCAAGTGGCACTGAAGTGCACATGTTGTGCTCCTGAATTCAATCGAAGTGAGAGGGGGAGAATATTGTGAAAGACGTGTTGTGGAAATGTGACATCAAAGTCATGTACATTCCTGTCTGGACCATGTGTTTGAATTGAATTGCCAGTTTTATTTGTGGACATAGAGGTAAACATCTAGCTTAAAGTGCTTACCAGTTGTTTACTTTCGTACTTACCTTTCCCTTTTTGAAGCTAGATCATTTTTTATGTATTATATTCTGCACTTGATTTGGTAAGGTCAAAATAGGTAAAATGTTATTTTTGAGAGGTCGGTGTTTACAGAATGTCTGTCTACTTGGAGGTTGATATGTTGCCTGGAATCACCTAAGTAATTTAGAAAATGCCTCTGCATACTTCCACAGCTCTGAGGGCTTCTTTGTCTAGCCTAGATATCAATTGTACACTTTGCGTATACATAACTGGAAACAAGCTTTTGTTATATAGTTTTTCCTTAATGGAGAAAACAGAAGATGTGATGTATTAAAACTCTAGCAACTACTTTTTTTTATCATGCACTGTTGTTTCAATGCAACAAGAAAAGAAGTGTCATATTTCATGTGTAACATAACAATTTTGGATATTAACAATTAAACGGGACAATCTTTTCAAAGAGGGGCATCTGAACAGATAGACACTGAGCCTGCAAGGTGTGCAAAGTATTGGGCACTTCGGCAGTAAACGACATGCAAGACATAAGTAACTGAAACCCAACACTAGCAGAAAGTATCATAGCTTGGAGCCTTGGAATAGCTCAAGCTAAGATTGATGTCGTACTAGCACCTTTCGCTTGACTTGAGCAACTCAGGGTGTGAGCTGGTGAGTACTAGCATGTAATTGCTCCCAAACACGTTAGTTATAAGGGAAAATGTTTTTACACAATCATGGCTCTTGTCTCTTTAATTTCTCTGAAAGTTATGCCACATTATTGTGTACTTGTTACAAAAGCTAAGCTGTGCTGTGCTGCACTGTTAGCCTGTCTTGACCAACCTAATTGCACTCAGGAGTCAGGACTCTGAACACTTGCTAATTGGCAGTGCTGGTACGCTGAAGGTGGTAGCATGGCCTTCATAACCTCTTCAGTCAGCTATGGTGGGTTAGCCGACCAATAGCAACTGAGGACTTCTTCCAATTAGATCTTCAACATTGGAAGGTTCATTGCCCCCAAGAATGCAGTCAAACACGTAGAAGCAACACTGGAACAATCAGGTGAGTTTCTGCATACTGCTTGTGGTCTAAATTGTTTGGTTTTGTACAGTAGTTCTTGGTAGAGCTGTACACTAGTCTTACTTATCTGTTTTGAAGCCTTGTTACTGTAGTAATTTCTCACCCCAAGGTCCTAGATTTTCCGAACACTTCTTAAAATTAGTCCAACAGAGGAGCCCGATGGAACTTTAATTAAGATAGAAATGACCGTGAGATACCATAATTAATCACTCCTGTCAGGAGTTAACCCCTGTTGGTTGGGACAAATCACAAAGTCCATATCACTAGGCTACAACACATTTCTTAAAGGTCCTATATGTCGCCTTATTGAATAAGCAACATAAAGCACAATAGCAGTTTTATGGTTAATAAAGTTTCTTGCTCAGTTTTGAATAAAAGAAATTCTTACATCCGTGTGCCGGTTAAGTAACCTCTCAGAGCTAAAGCAAGTGAGGACGCTAATAGCCAGTGTGCATGCATGTTAATCCTCCCCAATCCTAGTCTCTGCCAATTCAGACCCTTCTTTTTAATTGAAATTCTTCTGGATCAATTTCTGAACGAATCTTTACTTTCTTCGTATGCTTTCACAAGTTTATCCTGTGATGTCCCTTTTGTTTGCTTGTATTTACCCTCATCTTGCAGTTCTCCGGCAGAGTGTGGATTTCTGTTGGTTTATGATGGGCTGATCCACTGTATAGGTATATCTGTCTTGCCCGTTATTGGCGGGTGCGCTAGCTTGAAAGAGATACTGCAGTTTCAATAGTTAATGCTGTTCATGCTACTGTATGTAGTCGATAAATTGCTGAGTTTTTATCTTTCCGTCATATGCTTGAGTTATACTACCTCCACTCCAAATATATTTGAAGTTCTCTGTTTTTCTTAAGTCAACTTCTTTTAGTTTGACCACACAAGGCGCCAAATTTCATATCAAAGTAAGCTGAGACACATTGTACATCATGAATACAAAACCCAGGACAATGTATATTAACAAGTTTCTGAATGAAAGGACAGCTAGATTGCCTGTGAGCTAGTTTGACGCACTCAAAGACAGGTTCTGATACAGGGTTCCAAACCTGATGACCACAATGGTGTGCAACTCCATTTAAAACTCTGGATATATGGAAGATGGCAGGAGTAGAGTGCTTGGAGTTGCAATGGAAGCCTGCTAAGTGCTGCGGGATGTCCCAGCGAGTAGAAGGAGCTGTGATGTCTTTTTTTTTTTGAGCGGGAGGAGCTGTGATGTCTTTGAGAGCAGCAAATAAATTTCAGCAGAGTGGTTGTCTGTGAGGAACGTGGGCCGCTGCACTTCCAGCTTTGCAGCCACAACTGCAGGAAGGTGCAAAGCTCCAGCTTCTGCCAGATCCATGGCTTGAATTATTCATTATCTTAGCACTGGCTTGAAATACACCTCTGGCTGGCAGCGAAGATCTTCCTGGGGTCTTGGAATTCTTCCAAGAGGCATCCAAAAAAATCTTGTTCCCTGTGATCATATGATCAGATGCAGCAGTACTTCCCTGTGCAGGAATCAGAGAAGTATTAGGATTGAAGATGTATGAGTTCCTTCTCTGAAAAAGTGCATCATCCCTGGTTTTCTAAGGGCATGAGCAACGGAGGCATCACCTTCATGCTGCTCCATGCCTTTGTTTAAACATAAAGTATTAGAACTATCATTCACACTTTTGTTCACCCAATGGAGGCAGGCATAGGTAGATGTCATCCTAGTGGACCCATCTCAATTCTTTTCTCCCCATTTATCTCTTCTTCCTTCGTTTCCCACCTTCTCTCTTACCCTTTTCCCACCTTTCCCTTACTTTTATCCTAGAGCGGCTAACTCCTCTGGAGGAGACCGCCTCCTCTCCAAAGCATCACCCGAACCTGAATTGCAGGATCCGAGCCGAGCTGGCCCTGCGGAGCAGCACCATGGGGCAGCCCGTTGGGCATGCCCTAAAGGCCCCATAAGAAAGAATAAATTAGGCAAAGCATAAGGATGCCCCATGGACAGAATGTGGAGAATGATATCATGCATGGTGTGAAAATTGTTTACAAGCATTTCAGTTGTTAAAGGATGAGAGAACCAGGATGCTTTTGTAAAAGTGCAAAGAAAAAGTAGGTGCAACTCATCCTCAGGAAGATCACATCTGCAACCGTTCTGGGATATGTTAATGGAATGGTTACCTCCTCGCAAACCTGTGGGGAGTCCTGTCCTAATGGCTTCTTTGGATCACAGGATTAGAAAACACAGGAATTCGAAAAACACAGGAATCTGACGGGATTGTATGTGCAAAATAAAGGATTGCGAAACAGGGGAAAACTGTAAGAATGGTCATTTGGATGGAACACAAGAAAAGTGCTCGATCCTACGCGAATGAGTGTAAAAGAGAGGTTAGAGTGGATGTAGAAATTCCTATAGGATTGAGATGTAGGAATGCAATCCATAGGAATTTTGGAGGTGTTATGACCGGTTTGGTCTATAACCGAAAGAGGCCCACCGGGCATTAGTATTAGGGGCTTGACCCACAAGTTATCTTAGGCAAGTTATTTTAGGAAAGTTATCTTAGGCTAAAGTTATAAATACTAGTTGTAAGACATCGTTTGAGAGCAAGCAATAAAGATATCATAATCTTCTGTTGCCCGGCTCCACAAGGAGCCGGAACCCTAGCCGCCGCCGCACCTAACCCTAGCCGCGACGGCGCCTCATCGCCGGCGCGCCCGCTCCAGCCCTCGTTCCCCTCCTCCCTGCCCATACAATCTACGCCGAAGGCCCGGTAGGAACCCTAGTCCTACCAATTTGGTATCAGGTACCCGGGTTTCGACCATGTCTTCTCCCCAACCCGCCGCCACCACCGCCGCTGCCCGTCAACTCCACCACCGCCGCTGCCGCCAACTCCTCCACCGCCGCCGCCTCCGCGCCGGGCGCCACGGCCTCGCTCCTGGCGGGCGTCACGGCGTCGCTCTCGGCGCCGCCCCTCCAGGCACCCGGCACCGCGCCGGGCCACGGGCGGCCACCAGCCCCCGTCCAACCTACGCCGCCGCCATCACCTCCCCCGCAGACGCAGCAGTTCACACCGGAGGCAATGGCCGGCGTCCTCACCGACCTCGTCGCCGCGGTCCAGGGCATCCGCCTCTACCTGGCAAGTCCATACGGGCCGCCGCCACCAATCCATCCAGCCATGGCCGCGAGTCAGCAGGCGCTGCCGTGGTACTCGGTACCGGGGGCCGTCACCGGAGGCTACCCGGCGCTCCCCGCCCAGGCGGCCGCACCGCCGCTTTGGCCACAATGGCCGCCGCAGCTTGCGACGGCAACCGCGTCACTCGCCGCCACCACGGGGCCGCACTGGCCCACCTGGACCGCGCCGACCACGCCGGCCGCGCCGTCTCCCGCCGCGCCATCCCTTCCAGCGGCCCCGGAGCAGGTTCCTCCACCGCCCCCGCCCAACCCTAACCTGGGCCGGTCATCGCCGAGCTGGCTTCCGATCCAGGAGGTCCGCTTCCTGTCGTCACCATCGCCACTCCCCGGCTGGCTCCACGGGCCACCCTCAGCCTACCCGGAGGCTCGTCCACCGTCCGGTTTTTCGTTGCATCCCGAGGCGTCGGGCGTCACCGGGAACTACGCCGGGCCTTCCACCATGGACCGCGCACCATTATCCGCCCTCCGCACCGCCGAGGCAGTGGGCCAGGGCGCGCCACACCAGCAGCCGCCCCGGTTCGCCAAGATCGACTTCGCCACATACGACGGCTCCGACGACCCGCTTAACTGGCTCAACCAGTGTGACCAGTTCTTTCGCGGACAACGCACGCCCGCGTCGGAGCGCACTTGGCTGGCTTCCTACCATCTCCGCGGGGCCTCCCAGACATGGTACTACGCCCTCGAGCAGGACGAGGGCGACATTGCCCCCGTGGGATTGTTTCCGGGAGCTGTGCCTTCTTCGTTTCGGGCCACCGGTCCGCGGGAGCCGCCTGGCCGAGTTGGGCCGCCTACCGTTCACCTCCACGGTGCAAGACTTCGCCGACCGCTTCCAGGCCCTGGCGTGCCACGCGCCCGGTGTGACGGCCTTACAGTGGGCGGAGCTTTTCATCGGTGGCCTTCCCGACCACATCCGCGTGGACGTCGAGATGAAGGGGCCCCAAGACCTTCAGACGGCCATGTACTATGCCCGTGCGTTCGAGCAACGCGCCCAGGCCTTGACGCGTCCATCCGCGCCACGTGGGGGCCGACAGCCTACTCGGCCGTCTCCGGCAGCACCGACTCCGTCCACTGCCGCCCCGGCGGCCACCCCGGCTCCGACGCGGCCGTTCAGGTGCCTCACTCAGGCGGAACAGCTGGAACACCGGCGCCTGGGCTTGTGCTTCAACTGTGATGTGCCCTATGCACCGGGCCATGTCTGTCCCCGCCTCTTCTACTTGGAGACGTCAGACGAGACGGGCGAGGAGACACTGGAGGATGGCCTCGGCGCCCCAGCCCTTGCGGAGACCGCAGCGGCGCCCGCGCCCGCCCCGGCCACCGCCCTCGTGGTGTCCCTACACGCGCTGGCCGGTATCCGTGATGAACGGACGATGCTCTTACCGGTCATGATCCAGGGCGAGCGCCTGGTGGCCCTAGTGGACACAGGATCCACACATAACTTCCTGCCGGAGACCACCATGCGGCGCCTTGCATTACAGCCCACCGGCGGCGAGCAGTTGCGAGTCACAGTCGCTAATGGCGACCGTCTCCACTGCCACGGGCTCGCCCGTGACGTGCCCATCACTATCGGCGGCGAGCACTTCTCCATCACCTGCGCCGGCATCGACTTGGGCTGCTTCGACTTCATCCTCGGCGTTGACTTCTTGCGCACTCTTGGTCCTATTCTCTAGGATTTCGATGCGCTGACGATGACCTTCTGGCGGTTGGGCCGCCGCATTCGGTGGGACGACATTGGGGGTGCCGCACCCACACCACCCCTCCAGCTGGCCGCGACCACCGCCACGTCCGAGCACCCACTCTTGGAGAGCCTCCTACAACAGCATGATGACATCTTCACCGAGCTATACATCTTCTGCCAGGCTCCGTGCCGGTGGCGGTCCGCCCTTACCGCTATCTGCAGTTGCAGAAGGATGAGTTGGAGCGGCAGTGTGCGCTCATGCTCGCGGCAGGCATCATCCGGCTCTCCACTTCGCCGTTCACTGCGCTGGTGCTTCTCATCCCCAAGTCAGACGACACATGGCGTTTCTGCATCGACTACCCTGCTCTTAATGCTATCACACTTAAGGACAAGTTCCCTATTCCGGTGGTCGATGAGCTCCTCGATGAGCTACACGGGGCGCGCTTCTTCACCAAGCTCGACCTTCGGTCGGGGTACCACCAGGTGCGCATGCACCCGGATGACATCGCCAAGACGGCATTTCGGACTCATCACGGCCACTTCGAGTTCTTGGTGATGCCCTTTGGCCTCACCAACGCCCCGGCGACCTTCCAGGCTCTGATGAACGACGTCCTCAGGCCCTACTTACGCCGGTTTGTGCTTGTTTTCTTTGATGATATTCTGATCTACAGTGCGTCTTGGGCCGAGCACCTTCAGCACGTCGCCATCGTCTTCAACGAGCTTCGAGCGCACCACCTCCACCTTAAGCGCTCGAAGTGCTCGTTCGGGACGCCTTCGGTGGCCTACTTGGGCCACGTCATCTCCGCCGACGGGGTGGCTATGGACGCCGACAAGGTGGCAGCCGTCTCCGTATGGCCGACGCCTCACTCGCCGCGGGCTCTCTGCGGGTTCCTCGGCCTCGCCGGCTACTACCAGAAATTTATTCGGGAGTTCGGGCTCATCGCGGCGCCCCTCACGCGGTTGCTTCGCCGCGACGCTTTCGCCTGGGACGACGAGGCGACAACGGCGTTCGAGGCCCTCAAGGGGGCCCTCACGACGGGCCCCGTCCTCCAGATGCCCGACTTCGACCGCCCGTTCGTGGTGGACTGTGACGCCTCGGGCGCAGGGTTCGGCGCCGTGCTTCATCAGGGCGATGGGCCTCTCGCCTTCTTCAGCCGGCCTTTCGCTCCGCGTCACCTTAAGCTGGCGGCATACGAGCGGGAGCTCATTGGCCTTGTACAGGCCGTTCGTCATTGGCGGCCGTACTTGTGGGGCCGGTCCTTCCTCATTTGCACCGACCACTACAGCCTGAAGTTCTTGCTGGATCAACGGCTGTCGACCGTGCCGCAGCACCAGTGGATCAGCAAGCTCTTCGGCTTCGACTTCTCCGTCGAGTATCGGCCGGGCCGCCTTAACACCGTGGTTGACGCGCTTTCCCGTCGCGACTCCGACCTCGCTTCCTCCGCCGACGAGTCTGCCGGGGCGGCCCTGTGCATCCGCTCTGGGCCGACGTTCGGCCTCTTCGCCGACATTCGCCGCGCCACTGCGACGGCTGATGACGCCGTCCGTCTTCAGGAGCAGCTCACGGCCGGCGACCTGGAGGAGCCTTGGCGCTTCTCTGACGGACTGCTCCTACATGGGCGCCGGGTCTTTGTTCTGGCGCATGATGATCTCCGTCACCAGGTGTTACAGCTCGCCCACTCGGCGGGTCATGAGGGTATGCAGAAAACCCTCCATCGTCTTCGCGCCGACTTCTACATCCCTGGCGATCGCGCCCTGGTCCGCGACTGGGTTCGGTCTTGTCAGACATGCCAGCGCAACAAGACAGAGACCCTGAGGCCGGCCGGGTTACTCCAGCCCTTGGAGGTGCCATCTCAGGTCTGGGCAGATATATCCATGGACTTCATTGAGGGCCTTCCCAAGGTGGGTGGCAAGTCGGTCATCCTCACGGTGGTCGACCGCTTCTCCAAGTACGCCCACTTCATCGCGCTCGGCCATCCATACACGACGGCGTCAGTGGCCCGGGCCTTCTTCGACGGCATCGTCCGTCTACACGGGTTCCCTGCTTCGATCGTCAGTGATCGGGACCCAGTTTTCACGGGCCATGTCTGGCGCGACCTCTTCAGGATGGCGGGTTTCCAGCTCCGCCTGAGTACGGCGTTCCATCCTCAGACGGACGGGCAATCCGAGGTGGTTAACAAGGCATTGCGTTGTGTGACAGGTGATCGGCCTCGCGCTTGGGTGGACTGGCTTTCTTGGGCGGAGTATGGCTACAGCACCTCTTATCACTCCGCCCTGCGCGCTACGCCATTTGAGGTGGTCTATGGTCGACCACCCCCACCTATCCTTCCGGTGGATCCGGAGACAGCTCGGACGGAGGTTGCGGGTGAACTCATCCGCACTCGTGACAAGATGCTTGCTGAGGTTCGTCAGCGTCTCCTTCAGGCCCAGCAGCTGGCCAAGCACTACTACGACGATCATCATCGCTGCGGAGTTCGCGGTGGGTGATTGGGTGTGGCTGCGTCTTCTCCACCGCTCTATGCAGTCACTCGACCCGCGAGCAAAGCGCAAGCTCGGCCCTCGCTACGCCGGGCCCTTCCCTATCATGGAGCGCATTGGGAAGGTGGCCTATCGTCTTCAGCTTCCAGCCCGCGCTCGCATCCACGACGTCTTCCATGTGGGGCTGCTCAAGCCTTTCCGTGGCGAGCCACCAGCGGCTCCTCCGGCGCTTCCTCCCATCGCCGATGGTCGCATTCTTCCAGAGCCGACAAAGGTGTTGCAGGCACAGCTCCGTCGTGGCGTCTGGTTCATCCTCGTTCAGTGGACAGGCCTTCCGGAGGAGGAGGCTACTTGGGAGCAGCGTGACGAATTCCGCCAACACTATCCAGACTTTCAGCTCGAGGACGAGTTGTTTGCGCAGGCGGGGAGAGATGTTATGACCGGTTTGGTCTATAACCGAAAGAGGCCCACCGGACATTAGTATTAGGGGCTTGACGCACAAGTTATCTTAGGCAAGTTATTTTAGAAAAGTTATCTTAGGCTAAAGTTATAAATACTAGTTGTAAGACATCGTTTGAGAGCAAGCAATAAAGATATCATAATCTTCTGTTGCCCGGCTCCACAAGGAGCCGGAACCCTAGCCGCCGCCGCACCTAACCCTAGCCGCGACGGCGCCTCATCGCCGGCGCGCCCGCTCCAGCCCTCGTTCCCCTCCTCCCTGCTCATACAATCTACGCCGAAGGCCCGGTAGGAACCCTAGTCCTACCAGGAGGTGTCGTTCCTTTGATCCAAAGGGCTTCCTTAGGAAAAAATCCAATGGATTGGAATCCTTCAATGTTCCTATGAAAATCCTTCAATCCAAAGAGCCCCTAAGTAATTTCCAAGCAAAAGTTTGGATTCGAGGAGCCAAATGCTTCGGCTTCCATACCTGTTTCATAATGTTTTTGACCTGCAAAGGAAGGAAGGAGGGAGGGGAGGGGGGTGGTTAGGCCTATTGTTAGGAGTGGCCTGGAGAAAACAAAGTTTATAAATGCTTTTCGTGTTACGTTTGCCATTATAGGAGTTAAATCCCAACATAATATGTCAGATTGTCAGGGCCCTCATCCTTAACGATTGGAGTATTCAGAATAATGGAAGCAGTAGGCTGAGAGAAAAGCTGATTGATGAGAGTTTGATTCCATTGCTTAAGATCAGGAAGCCACAGGTCCTTAAGAGTACCTGGGTAGACAAAATGAGGTTGCTCGATAGGCGATTGTACACGTCAGGCCAAGCAGGGCAGCAAGGGGTGCTCCAAACCGGGACATTGCCCTGGGGGCGGCCACCCAGGACTCCCCTACTCCTACACCACCCCCGGTGGCTGAGGCAGAGCTGCAGTTTGGCGCCGCAGGCGACGACTCGCTGGAGGTTGATGTGGCCACTCCCATCTTTGTCCCAAGCAGGCCGGCTTTGCTCCCCTCGCCGCCCTTCTCCACACCACCTCGCCCCCCTACTGCAAGACGCAAGACGTTGGTCGGAGTCACTGGCTTTCAGCTGAACCGCCGCAGCCCAAGACTGCATGCCAAGAACCGCAAGCTGCCCGTTGCAGCGATGGCCGAGATGCTTCTTTGCCAGCGCATGGGTATTGTTGACGAGGGAGAGCAGCTCACCGAGGCGGCCATCACCAAGTTTGTCCAGATGTTTCATGGTCGTCTCCCGGACATCACCGTTGCCGCGCTTAGGGCCCTTTTCAACCTTGATTGTGACCTGATGTCGGCCGTCGAGAGTGCCCTGATTGAGCACGGTGGAGAAGGTGGCCCGGAGCTGGACTCTCAGGAGGACGTGGGCGCTTCGGCTGTGACCTGATGTGTTGCTGGATGGTGCTGTGCCGCTGTAGCAATTAGTGAACCATGTTAGTTGAGCCATGTACCTCTGAATCCTGTAGTTCCGCTCCCTCTATGCCTATTTGCAACTGCAATCTGTTGCAACTAACTGATGCCCTGGCGAGGCAATATGTCAACTCCTCCTGTACGCATGTTTGCTGCTTCGTGTTCCCGCAGCGGATGTTGGCCCTAGCGAGGCTGTTTATGTTGCTGTTTGTGCTACTATGTCCTGTTTCTGCCCTTGCAAGTTGCTGGCTGTACCTACATATTTGTGTCATCGCCATGATCAAGGATGTAGACCTAGTTTCCAAATGACAGAACACAACCTCACAATTCTGAATTGGAATGTCAGAGGTCTAAATTGCCCGAGCCGTCGCTCCACCGTTCATGAAACGATTGCCGCTACTCCTTGCCACATCGTTTGCTTACAAGAATCCAAGATGGAGAACATTGACTCCTTCACTGCTGCTCACATTGGAGGTCAGAGGCTCAAAAGTTTTGCCCAACGACCGGTAGATGGTACCCGTGGTGGCATCCTTCTGCTGTGGGATGAGGATGTGGTCCAGCTATCCAACGTGCATTTTGGAATCTACTACCTCTCGGCCTTGGTTACCCTGCGCTCCTAGACCGACAACTCCACCTCCTTCAAGCTGACCGCTGTCTACGGCCCGATCCGTGGCAATCTCAAGGACGCCTTCTTTGGCAAGCTTGTGTTCGAAAAGCCTCCCCCGGGCACCATGTGGCTGGTTACGGGTGACTTCAACCAAATCTATCGAGCAAGAGATAAGAATCGCGCAAATGCTGATCGCAGCCACATTGTCCGTTTTAGAAACGCCCTGAACTCCTATGAGTTACAAGAGATCCATCTGCAAAACAAGAGGTTCACGTGGAGCAACGGTCAAAGTGACCCCACCTTGAGCAAACTTGACAACTTCTTCTGCAATGAGGAATTGGACTTGAAGTTCGGTTCGCACATCCTGCATGCCCTTTCTTCCTCCGTGTCTGACCATTGTCTGCTTCTGCTTGCAAATGTGAATGGCCCGAAATGTTCCAAGTGCTTTCGTTTTGAGAACTTCTGGATTAGGATGCCCGGGTTTCTGTCCACTGTCCAAGCGGCGTGGAATGAAGACCATAGCCATGTCAAGCCCTACCACATTCTCCATCACAAGCTCAAGAAAACTAGTATCAGACTTAAATCGTGGAGCAGAACACTTTTCTCTAATGTCAAGGTCCAGCTTCATATGGCCTTGGAGGTCATCCTTCGCCTGGATATTGCGCATGAATCTAGATCCTTGAGCCCCGACGAGTTTGATCTCCGAAAGAGGCTTAAGAGGCGTGTCGTTGGTCTGGCCGTGCTAGAGAAGGCTCGGAAACGGCAAATGTCAAGGATCACAAACATCAAAGAAGGAGACGCCAACACTAGATTCTTCCACCTTAGAGTTAATCGCAGAAGGAGAATATTTTTTCATCCATCGCCTAAAACATAATGGTGGCTGGGTTACCGACCACGACCATAAGAAGGCCATCATTCACAGCCACTTCTCCTCTGTTATCAAGAAGGGCCCTCGACGACAAAGGGACTTTAACTGGGAGGGCATTCCCACCCCTGACTGTGACCTCAGTGACATTGGATCCCCTTTCACTGAGGAGGAGGCTAGGCGAGCCGTGTTTGAGTCACCATCTGATAAGGCTCCGGGACCTGATGGCTTTACGGGTGCTTTCTTCAAAGCATGCTGGGACATCATCAAGGTGGATGTCATGGCTGCCATTGACCACTTCTCCAATCTGCATGCTTCGAACTTCCACTGGTTGAACTCGGCCAACATCGCGCTCATTCCGAAGAAAGATGGTGCTGAAGATATCTCTGACTTTCGGCCTATCAGTCTGATCCATGCCGTGGCCAAGCTCATTGCGAAGATGATGGCGTCCCGCCTCGCAGTTCACATGGATGATCTTGTTTCGCAAGCCCAGAGCGCCTTTATCAAGAAGCGAAGCATCCACGACAACTTCACCTATGTGCGCAACCTTGCTAGAAGGTTCCACTGGAGCAAGACCCCCATGTTGCTCTTCAAACTTGACATCAAGAAAGCCTTTGATTTGGTTCGATGGGACTACTTATTGGATCTCCTGCAGCACCTTGGCTTCCCTGTGCGTTTCCGAGGCTGGGTTTCAGCACTCCTCTCCTCGGCCTCCTCGCGAGTTTTGCTCAATGGTACGATTGGTGATCCTATTCGTCATGGTAAAGGCCTGCGACAAGGGGATCCGATGTCCCCTTTACTCTTTCTGCTCGCCATCGACCCCCTACACCACATCCTTGACAAGGTCACAAGGCAAGGCAAACTTCAGCCGCTCCAGGCCAACACTGCCACTCTCTGTGCCTCCCTTTATGCTGATGACGCTGCTGTTTTCATCAAGCCTATCAAGGAGGACGTTCACTACTTCTCCTTTGTCCTTGATGCTTTCGGGGAGGTCACGGGCCTGGTCACTAATTGCAATAAGAGTCTTGTGGCCCCCATCCGTTGTGCCGGCCTTGACCTAGAGGACATCTTGCAGCACTTTCCGGCAAAGCTCACCCCTTTCCCCATGACATACCTCGGGCTGCCCCTCTCGGTGTCCAGGCTCAAAGCAATACACTTCTTGCCCCTCAAAGATAAAGTTGCACGCAAACTTGCTCCTTGGATTGGGCAACTCATGGTTGCCCCTAGTAGGGCCAACCTGGTTAAGGCGGTACTCACTTCCATCGCCATCTATAGCATCACATCGCTTGTCCTACCGGTGGAGATGCTCAAGAGGATTGATGCCTTGAGACGGGCCTTTCTATGGGCTGGCTGCGATACGGTCACTGGAGGCAAGTGCAAGATCAATTGGGAGCGGGTCTGTCGACCGAAGATTATGGGCATCCTTGGAATTCTGAATTTGTGGAAGTTTGCCACCGCGCTTCGCCTCCGCTGGCTTTGGTTCGAGTGGTCTGCTACACCCAAACCATGGGTTGGGCTTGGCACCCCTTGTGATGAGGCTGATAGGGACCTTTTCGCTGCGTGTACGACGGTGAAGATTGGAGATGGCTCCAAAGCTCTCTTTTGGAAGTCCCCTTGGCTTGATGGGTTGAGGCCAATGGATTGCTCCCAGAATCTTTGATATCTCGAGAAGGAAAGACTGCTCTGTACTAAAGGCCCTAAATGAAGACTTCTGGGTCACCTAGATCAACTTGACAGAAGGCATCTCTGCCGGGCATATTTAGGAGTTCGCCACTCTGTGGGAGAAGCTGGAGGGGGTTATTCTTGACCACGACACGCAAGATACGATCACTTGGAAGTTCACGGACAACAGTACCTTCTCGACTTCCTCGGCCTACAAGATGCAATTCGAGGGGCATACCACCACGCCTCTGCTTAACACCGTATGGAAGGTGTGGGCCACTCCTAAATGCAAGTTCTTTGCTTGGTTAGTCATCCACAACAGGGTTTGGACGACTGATAGGCTGCAACGGAGGGGATAACCAAATTGCGACTTGTGCCCGCCCTGCAACCAGGTCCAGGAATCGGCGGCCCATCTTCTGTTCCAATGCGCTTTTCGATCGTCGTCTGGAACACGGTTAAGGCGAGGATTAGGCTGGTTGACCTCTCGACACATGATTAGGCAACTACGAACAATGTCAACGACTGGTGGACTAAGCTTTCCCTTGCGCGTTCGCCATCTCGGAAGGGAATGGCCTCGCTCCTTATGTTGGTCTTCTGGGAGCTATGGAAGGAGAGGAACGCTAGGGTTTTTAGAAATACTTCTACGCCTTCGATGATTATCATGGACAAGATCCTTGATGAGGCAAGCCTATGGGTTTCTATGGGGGCCAAGGGTTTAGATGTGATTCTGCCTCGTGAGTAGTTGTTCTTTTTTCGCCACTATGTGGCTGCTGTATTCGGACCCTCTTTCCTCTTCTTCTTAATCAATGAAATGGCAAGTCTTTTGCCTGTTTCAAAATAATAATAATTAAGAATGAGGACCAAAAACCTGGTTTGGAACAGAGGTGCTGGCTAGCCAAATAGAAGAATCAGCGAAATATTTAGTCTTGAGAATCAAATAAGGGACCGGCTACAAGTCAATCGCCTGAAAAAGATAAAACAGTTAGTCGATTCTCCTTCTCTTATAGCAACCGCCCAATCAAGATCCAATGGATGCTAGTCGTCTTCAACCTCAGACATATCTTCTTCCTCTTTCTCTCCTGCCGAGCCAGCCAGCCCTAACCGCTGGCCCCCGGCCGACAGCACTCCTGCGATCGCCTCGCTACCTCGCCCTCCCTTGAACCACCCCTCATCGCCGGTCTTCCGCCGCCCTCGGCCATCCCTCTAGGCCTCCCGCGTCGAGTTTTTTTTCCGGTGAAGCCCCACACCACCCCCCGCCGTCGTCCACCACCGCCCTCACCCTAAACCCTAAGACAGATAGTGGGGTAGCATGCCCAACGAGCTCCTTCCTCCCCTCCGACGAGTTTCTCCCTCCCCTGCACCTGTTACTTCCTTCAACAAAAATCGATTGACCCAAAATTCGAGAGTCAGGTGATTGACATGTAGCTATTGTAATCAAATAAACATGAGAAGAAGGGACCTCAACAATCAACAGGCTGTCACAAGAATTAAAGCCTGATTCATAGCTTAAAGATTTCGGAATACCAAAGCCACCTTCATCTTTGGATGTGCAAATATTTTTCCAGGCTTTGAGGCAAAGGCATTTGATGCTGGCAGCATCCCTAATCCCTGCCATCAAAAAGTTCTTACGATGGCACTAGCTTAGTTATAAACTCTTTGGAGAAAAGAATGCTAGGCATGTAACAGACAGATAGAGGAGTGCATAGAGAGTGTTGGTTTTGCATACTAACAGGTTAGCTGAAAACTTATAACAAGCATCTGTTCTTAGCAGGAAGAATCGGTGGGTGGCCAAGGTCAGTGAAGTTGTTGTCCATGTCAGTCGCAGGAATAATATTTGTAATGAGAGCTTTAGTATGATTACTGGCCGTGGCACTAAACATGATGCAGATTTAGTCCAATTGGGAGTCTGGCCTGAGGGCATCTCCAAGGCCGACCTGTAAATTTGCTCCCGCATTCGTCTATGGATAGGGGGACCAGTCCGCAGTCATGGATGCGGAAGCCGGTCATCCACTTATCATGTATATGTTCGCCAGTAAAGGGCAATTTGAAGTTCAAATAAAAGTCTGATCCATAGCGCCCGCAGCATCACACCAACACCGGATCACATATCTGATCACAATCAAAAAGAGGCAACTATGCCCAAGTTTTTACATGCCCGATCACAAAAGAATATTAGTCCGACAGTCCGTGCAAAAAATTGAGATTTTCTACCCTGCCGGATCGGCAACCCGAGCCTCCTCCACACTCAAGTTGTCATCGACGCCGCGTATGCAGCCTCCGCCTCCTTCACCGTTGCCTCCTCCTCCTCCTTGTCCGTTGCCTCCAACTCATCTTTCTACCGCTGCAACATCTTGTATCGGACGGCTTGCACGATCATTCTTGCATTGGCATCCAAAGACTCAACCTTCAAGGACAACATCTTGGCGTCCTCTGCATCGGCTACAATCTTCACCTTCTTTTCTTCGAACATTGTCTGCTTCTCCTCGAGCATGGCTTTCTTCTCTTCGATCTCAACCCTCTTCTCTTCGAGCGCTAGCTTCTTCTCGGTCGTCTCCATCAACAGTTTGAACCTCTCTAACTTTTTTTCCTCCTTGATGTCTAGGCGCTTGACGTATGCCTCCTCCTCCTTGGACAAGATGTCCTCGAACCTCTCCGTCATCTTGACCGCCGCACCTTCTCGCTTCGCCCTCTCCTCCTCCCACTTCTTTCCCCGAGGCCACATCTTAGGAGGGGCAATGGGCTGGGGGACCAATACCAGGTTTGGGATGGATTACAGTGATTCTATGGGCAATTTATTAAGGATAATCTAAATATATCTCTTGGGTTGGGGTCGATGGCCCAGGTTGGCCTCCACAAAGCTCCGTCATTGCATGACGGTGAAGTTTTTCTTCTCCAACTTCTTCAACACCATACACACACGAGAAGGCTACAAAACTATGCATATCTGGTGGGTGATCAACAAAACTATGCATATCCGGCCAATGATCAACAAACATATGCATATCCGGTGGGTGATCAACAAAACTATGCATATCCAGCTACAAAACTATGTATATCTAGCTAGTGATCAACAAAACTATGCATATCCGTCCAATCATCAACAACCTATGCATATCCAGCTACAAAACTATGATATCCGGCTAGTGATCAACAAAACTAGGAATATGCAGCAAATGATCAACAAAACTATGCATATCCGGCTAGTAATTAACAAAACTATGCATATCCGGGCAACGATCAACAAACCTTTGCATATCCGGCTACAAAACTATGTATATCCGGCTAGTGATCAACAAAACTATGAATATCTAGCAAATGATCGACAAAACTATGCATATCTAGCTAGTGATCAACAAAACTATGCATATCTGCCCAATGATCAACAAAACTATGCATATCCGGCTAGTGATTAACAAAACTATGAATATCCGGCAAATGATCAACAAAACTATGCATATCTGATGAAATGAACTTATTTGCTTAGTGATTTGGACACCACTAGGCCACCCTGCAATGAGATGGGCCAAGTGGCCGCAGTACTTCAACATGGCCTCTTGGATGGTGTACCATCGATGGTTGAGGGACTTTGGGTCAAGGCTGCGGATGACCGCGTTGGAGTAGCGCGCGAAATGCTTGTGTTCATGGAACCATGTGTGAACGTTGGCCCAAAAAGTTGAGCTCTTTTGCTCCGTGCCATGGATCGGATCGAGGCTAGTAGCCAACCATGCATTGGACAACAACTTGTCGTCCTGCATGTTGAAGCTTTCTCCTCCAACATTCTTCTTTGGATCGCCGGAAAAATCATTCAAATCATCGTCCTCGCCGTCCTCCTCCTCCTCCTCCTCCGTCTGTTCGGCAGCCCAATCTTGCTGCTATGTGCCCATGCCGGTCTGGGTGTAGGTCTGCTGCTGCCAGTCTGGGCATAGCCCTGTTGTGTGTGGGTGTTGTTGCTGGACTAGGTGGGATCCGAGTCTTCCACTTGCCTTGTTGGAAAATATTTTCTAGAGGCAATAATATTGTATTATTATATTTTTTGTATTCATAATTAAGAGTTTATATTCTGTGTTATAACTGCTATGATCCTGGAGTACTTGAGTCAGTGGAAAACTCATATGCACGCGTAGAACGATAAACGACAAGATAAGATTCCTACTCTTGCCTTTGGGACTGGCTCAAGTGTCGTTGCTGATCATGTTTTTCGGATTTTAGAATATCGTAAGTGTAAACGATAATCCTAAAATAACATTGAGAGTATGATGTTAGAAGAATGGTCATATTGAATCGACCCAAACTTGTTTCTTATGCATTGAGATAATATCATCTGAAATCAATTGTTATAACACAAAGTGTGTGTGATTTAGTTTCTTGGACCATGAAAGTATCGTAGTGACTTCCTACCGTATTGTGGACATTGGGGTTGCTCAAACGTCATCTGTAACTAGGTGATCATAACGACAACTTACAAGTTTGTTGAAAAGTCTGACAAGAGACTAGATATCTTGAGAGTGGAAATTGATCCTCCGACGATGGGAGAGATATTCTTAGGGCCCTCTCGTTGTGATGGCATCCATCATTGTCTGGCCAGACACAAGTGACTTCGTCACGGGGACGCCGAAACACTTCAACGAGAAAGAAGAACAAAACTGGTAACGAGGATGACGGTATAGTGAGCATGACTCAAGAGGATACCGATGCATCTCGGGTTTTGTAAAGTATCGTGAAGCAAAGGGAACATCACATGATAATCAAAGGTTCACTTGAATGTCATTGTGTAATCATAGGGATCGATATGGACGTCCACAGTTCCGCTATTGGTCACTAAATGAAGGAGTTCTGTTCATGTTTATGGTTTACCGAACCTACGGGTCACAAGCTTAAGGTAATCATGATCTGCTAAGTGTTAGTACGATGAGAGTATCGAGGATTTATTTGTGGAATTGTTCATTAATATTCAGAATAGTTTCGAGAAGAGCCGGAAGCGTTTTGGGGTCACCGAAAGGGTTCTGGAAAATCGGGCAATACCGGGTATTACCGATAAATAATGTATATAGGTGGTAAATGTGTCTAGAGATGTTAAATTAATAATAAAAGGCTCTAGTAATTGTTAGGAGGCTTTTATATTTAATTTAATATCAGTGGGCCGTAAAAGGCCAAGAGGTGGAAGAAAAATTGGGCCACCAAGGCCCAATTGGGGTGGCGCCCCCTTTTCCCTTAGTGGGGGAGGCCGAATTGGGGGGGGGGACTCCTCCTTTCCCCTTGGCCGGCGCGAGGGAAGGGGAGTCCTTCCCCTTCTCTTGCAGCCTCTCCTCCCCTCCAACCTATATATATTAGAGGATCTAGACACAAGTTTTGAGCCTCCTCTAGTTCTCTAGTTCTAATTATAGTTGATTCTAGTTGATCAATTAGAGCTTGACCTACATCATCTAATCCTCATAATTAGAAGTACAGTGTGGTTCTAATCCCCTCCCTCTAATTCTCCGGCATCGATTAGCTCTGGTCGGCGAAGCGCTATCAGATCGTGAAGGTCGTACGCTTGCAACCAAGTAAAGAGGCAGTGCTTTCGATCTTCTGTTAAAGGGCTGTTCGTGGGCGGTTCGTGGGATCGTTCATCTAAGGTTCGAGCGACTCCAAGTATGATCTACACTGATTCGTCTACTTTCGCTACACTCTCGGGTCGGTAACGATCAAGATCCAAACCGTTTATGCATCTTCATATTTTTCCTGGGTGTTCGTAGGGCAATTTTTTTCTACTACGTTTCCTAACATGCATGTCCTTATAACCTCCTCCTCGGCCTCTGTCCTAAATGATGTCGAACATCTCCCTGTCCGTGTCATCATACGCCTTCTCCCCCACTTTAGGCATAGTAGCGAACAACGTGTGGGCACCCATGTGCTCCTTGCCTGCCGTCCGCGCCCGACGAGTTGTGGTGAAGACCCCGAGAAGAGCAGCGGCACCGCATTGACGTCGACGATGTAAAGCACTTGCCCGGCGGCGGTTGCCGTGAACTGCCTACCGAGCTGCTTGGCGACGTAGTAGTGTTGTAGGGTGAAACCCTAGGGTTGGATCTTTTCACACTTGGAGGGGGGAAAGAGGAAGAACACACAAGAACACAAGGTGGAAATCACTCAAACAAACCCAAATGACACATCCACTAGAGTAGCATACATGAGATCCGCAAGCATACAAGAACAATTCTAGGAAATTGGCATTAGGGTAAAGTTCTTCCCACTCCTAGGAGATGAGGTCTTGATGTTGATCTTCTCCAAGAGGAGGTCTTGATAATCCACAAGGATTCTTCCCAAGATGGGGGCTTGATCTCCAAGAGGAGAGGATACAAGGAGCAAAGCTCTCTAGTGTCTATCAAAATCTTTGCTCACCCCACAAATGAGCTAGATGGGGAGTACTTATAGGCTAGGGACGAATTGAGGGCAAAACAAGGGTACATGGGTAATTTATCTCGGAAAACGCATAACCACGGTGGAGAGTCCGGGTACCCAGGGTAAAGGGGCCCGGGCACTCGGGGGTAGACACTTCAGGAGTGGCCGAGCACTCGGACCGACCAGGGGGCTGCGCCCTTGGCGCTGTAGAGGTCGGGCACCCGGGATGATGGCTGGCAGCTCCGGGCGGGAGGGCCGGGCACCCGGGGCTCCAAGGCCGGGCACCCGGGGCTGGCAGGGGTCGCGCCCACGTTGAGGCCGGGCACCCGGGGCCAAAGTGGCCAGGCACCCGGAGTGTCCAGGACCTCCCCTTCTTCGTCCTTCTCGCTCCTTTCTTCCTTCTCCTCTTCCATAGCTGCTTGTACCTCCATCCTTGCCTCTTCACGGTCTTCTTCTTGATACCTAAGAGTGCATAACACTTCTGTGAGGTAGGACCCAACTCTTGTGTGAATTCAAATAGAGTTCGAAGAGGAAGGAGTTAACCTCGGTTTAGATGGCGCATGCGTGTGCTCTTGTCATTGATTCCCTTCGTGCTTGTGGTGGTGATGGGACGTCCATGGGATGGTCGAAGGATGCTCCGCATCATCCCCCCTCCCCATTGGGAGAGATTCGTCCGTGGATCGTGATCTTCATCACCATGGGAAAGAGAGGGCGTTGATGTGTAGAAGTGGACGACCACCAAACACTTATCATGTTGAAGCTCAAAATGGGCACTCTCCAATGTTGCACCGTCTAGTGATTCCTTCAAAAGGAGCAAGTACAACAAACACTTGGGAAAACAAATGTGGTTAGCGTTAGTGCAAAACCAAGCATTCAAGAGGTGATTCACCAAACATGTGTCGTCATCAAGCATAGCATATGGTGTGACAAGGGATTGTGACATGTCATGTAAGCACATAAATTGAGAAAAATCAAGGGCATCATGGAAACAAGCATGTAAACGTGAGGTAGCGATGCAAATATGTGTGACAAGAGAATAAGCATCTACCTCAAGCTCATAGCAAACATGCATAAGGCGCTCAAAGAATGGTCTATGGTAGGCATAAGAGTCATTCACAACACGAAATAAAATGAAACGTCTAAGCACATGGGGAAAGTGCAAGACAATCCAAGCATAACGTGCATATGGTGTGGTGAAGATAGTGTGGCACTCAACACAAATGATATAACAGCTGTGCAACATGTGTGAGGCAATCAAGTCATGCAAGCTAGTAGTGCAAAGATGCAACATACTATAGGTAATCATGGCAATCATGTCATGTGTGCAAATAGTAGGCATATGTAATGCACGTGGCATATCGCAAGCACGGACACTAAGCAAGATCAAGGTATCATCATAGGCATTGGGCACAAAGAACATGGCAATAACAAGCAATTTCTCCACCAAGCTTGCAAATACACATACAAGTACTAGAATCAATCGCCATGTGTAATGCAAAGCATGGGTCACAAATGCATGGCAAAGGCATAGGAATGAGCATAGCATGCAAAGTGAACATGGCACTATGGGTAAATGATACATAATGGAAAAGAATCCATAACCATGTGAGGGCCATGTAGAAAGATGCGCGAAGTCCTTGCGCGAATGGAATGGTAGGAAGTGTAATCCATGGGATCCCAAATCATCATTGCTCTCTAGAGCTCGTTTTGTTAACTCATGGGATTGTGAAGTTGACAAGTATTCATGAGTACCTACATAAAACAAAGACAAAGGAAAAACTGTGTGCGCGTGGTATATGTACACATCATCCATTATGATGCGCACATGAATGTGTTGGTTAGCACACAATATCCAATGCTCAAATAAATGAGATGCTTGATATAGAAACATGTCATCCATCATGAAAGGTTTGTCATGTATAGCACGATGAGGACACAAATTAGAGCAAGTATGTGGCACAACAATAGCATTTTTTACTCATGGGATGCATATGGTTCACACAATCATGGGGATCATGCAATTCATAGGATGTAGCAAAATCTTCTAATGGGTATGAGGAAACTATTGGGGTCTCCTCATGAGCAATAGCCGAAGCATAATATGGAGAAAAGTGACGACATGGCAAACAATGCATGTCCGAAGCTAGGTGGTCATGGCATGGCATATCAGATAAATGATGCAAAGGAAGCATACCAATATCATCACAAGCAACAAATGCCAATAACCATGGGCTTGTAATCTATGCCATATGTGCAAATTGGGTTTATTTTAATGGCATATGCATAGTCACTACGATGAGATTGCAAATGTGACATATTGTTGATCTCATGCATAGCATATGACAAGTTAAGCGGATTGTCAAACATGATGTGACCAAGAGAATTATCACAAGAAATCCTACGGAGCATAGCATCACAACTAGGCAATTCAACACGCTCGTCATCATATGCATCATAAATGGGTGACACATCTAAGCATGTAGAAGACATAGTATGTGGTGAATCCATAAGGTGATCATCATCATGCAAGCAATCAATGTCAAGAATGTCCACTAGTGGGGCTAGAGCATCACCAACACCTATGTTACCTTTGTCATTCCACTCATGTGGTGTAGGTGAGGTGGGAAAGACCAAATGGTGGTCATCATCTTCATCTTGATGGAACCATGTGGGGGTGCATCATATTCCACCAGGGCCATCGTCTTGTCCTTAGGGAGGACGAAGTCGTCGCGGATCGACGCGTCATCATAAATGGGACCTAGCACCAAATGAGAAGACACAATAGAGGTAGAGGTCAAGTCGTTACTGTTGAAAGTGGCCTCACATGACCTATCAACTATCTCATTCTCTCTATGTGGTGGCTCACCCACTCCCTCAACATAGGTGCACTCGAAGTCACATATGGTGGAGTCACTCATCTCACTCAAGTGGTGAGGGTTGTGGCTCTCCTCACATGGTAATTGGGGCAACTCATCATATGTGGGGCTAGTGGTGAACTCGCTCTCACTCTCAATATGGTGGCAAAAGTCACTCAAGTGATCATACGTCGCCGTGGTCGAAGGGAAAATCCCATGCTCAACCATCTCGTCACCATCGACGTGGATGAAGGCCGAAGATGGCACATTGTCACTCTCGCCTCCAAAGATGGAAGCATCATCCTTGCTCGCCACCTTGTTGCTTGCCTCCAATGCATGTTCCTTGATAGACTCCGGAGTCGTAGTCGCCGCCATGCCGTCTTGAAAAAGAGTCAAAGTAGACTCGGCATCATCAATGCCGCAAAGAGGAATGGCGGCGAAGTCGAACTTGGAGCATCATCTTGGAGCTCTCTGGGCTTGGACATCTCGGTGGCACTAACCTCATGCTCGCCGTCTTGGAGCTTGGTCTTCGAGAAGTGTGCTTCGGGTGGAGAAGCCTTGGCCTTCATGAATTCTTGTTCCGCCGTGAGAGCACCAATGTAGTTGTCGTCGAGGGACTTGTAGTTATCGTGGAAGATAGTGTTGGAGATATCGTTGTTCACTCCCATCATGAAGTGGAACTTCATCCAAATTGGGTCGTTCACGCCGGCACATCGCAAAGCTTTCTTCATCTCCGTGAAGTACTCGTCGATGGACTTGGATCCTTGGATGGTGTTCTCCAATTGGCGTTGAAGATGCTCCGTGTAGGTGGAAGTCAGAAACTCTCGCCGCATAGCTTTCTTCGTCCCGAGCCAACTCTTGGCGTAGCTCTTCGAAGGTGTGTGAAGCCACCATGTGAACGCGTAGTTGTGGAAGTTACTTGTGGCGCACTTCACTTGATCTTTGAAGGGGACTTGATGTAGCTTGAGGTAGTCGTCCATCTTGCGTTCCCACTCGAGATACTCCTCGGGGTCTTGAGTCCCATAGAAAGGAATCTCATGGTCGGCGTCGAGGTCGTAATAGCTCGTGGAAGTCACGGAATTGAGCTTGGGGAGCTTCTCTTGAGCGTAGTCTTGAGGTGCTTGTAGGCGAAGATGTCGAATGTCCAAAGGCGAAGATGCCTTGAAGTCACTTGGCGAAGATGCCAAGGTAGATGGTGAAGTCATAGAGCGGTGGTTGGTGTTGAGCTCTTGACATTCACGTTCTTGTTGGGGATGGTGTCGATGCCGATGTGGTCTTGCCGAAGATGGTAGCTCGGAAGGATGTGCACTTGAGCATATTCTCAAAGATGAGGAAGACCTCTTGCGGTTGTTGATGAGGACCTTGAGCTCCTCCATTTGAGCATCCATCTTGGTGGCCAAATTGTTCTTCATGGCATCGAACTCGTCGTTGTTATTGTAGACCGAAGTAGATGTGCTTTGCCTATCCATCACAAGGCTCGAGCAAAGGTGAGTAGGAAAATGAGAAGACAATACCAAAGTTACCTTTTCCGAAGATTGAAAATGTATCGAGTATCACTCAATGTGATGCTACTATAGGGGAATTGGTACCGGGTTTGTTTCTCACACCTACACAAGTAAAGCTTATGGAGGAGCATGGTTAGGATAGGTGGCACAAAATTTCAAGAAAATGTTAGTCAAGATATCGAAATGCTGAGAAGGTTCACAAAATTGCAAGTAAAGTAAGTAGACCAATAGCAAATGATAGCACACGGAAACACACACAAATAGATAAACTGGTCGTGCAACCAAGGAATGAGCTCAAAATGTGGAATCCACGAAAAACGCTCGTGTTGCACAACTCTAGAGAGACGCTAGCACGATTGCTCAATAGGCGGATACGACACTTGTGCACAACCTATGAGATGCAAAATGTATCATCTTTCTATCCCAAGTATGCTATATATGTATGATGTTCCGGTGTTTCGCACACGATGATCCAAGATGATCAATATGGTAATATGATATGCGATGCTATGGCTATTTCTTACAAGCTCTTTGTTTTTCTCTTTTTGCTTAAAAGTTTTTTTTTCTTTGGCCACTTTTGCAAAATGCTCGAACCAAGATAGCAATTGTGTATGCGGGAACAATCTTGTGACACAATAGATGATATGAGGATACCAAGATGAGGTATGTATGCAATCGTAGGTTCATATCGATGATCACTAAAGTGCACATGTAGCGTGGCCCAGCAATACTCATATGGCTAGTCTCGATAGGAAAGTGACGCAAAATGGGCCAGGGGTTAACAAAGCAATGGCAAGGATGAATGTACAATGATGGGATACCACGATACCAAGATGATATAGAGGTTACCATTCTTGCTTACAGTTAGGTTGTCAAAAAGGTGAAGGTGGTCGATGACGAATCCTTGACGAAGTTGAGCGGCAGTGTTGTCTATGTCAAACCATTCCTTGTTAGCCGAAACACCCTAGGAAACGGAAAACTGCAAACTCAAAATCTCCAAAGGCAAATGTCAAATGGTGGTAGCAAAATGTGGTGGTGGTTCTAGAGTTGGTAATGCAGAAGTGGTGGTGGTGGTTGATGAAGAAGCAATCGTCCCTAAGTAGCCCAAAGACCTCAGGAGACTCAAGTCACCACTCAAGCAACCACAAATGCTATATGGATCAAAATGGGTTATGTTGCGTAAAGCATGGTGGTTTTGCGGATGATATGGTGGATGGCCTAGGCAAAGATGCCAAAGTGCCAAAACTTTGATGGAGTCAAATCGTGGTGGTAGTATTTTTGTTAGTGGAGGATGTAATAGCTACAAAACGGGCTAAAGAATGCGAAAATTAGACTCCAGATGAATTAGTTATGGCCGAAACAGTTTTTGGAGTTGGGCTGAAACTGGGGGGTGCGGGCACCCGGGGGTACCGGGTGCGGGTGCCCGGGATGGTCAAGGTTGGTGGGCGAAATTTGCCCGGGGGTGCGGGCACCCGGGGATTTGCGGTGCGGGCACCCGGTGGTGGCCGAATTTGGGCGAAAATTGTTGGAAAAGCAAGAAATTAATGGATTTCATGGTGGGAAATATGGAGATGGTTGGGGAAAGGCTAGATCCACTTGCCAAACAACAAATCCATAGACCAAAACAACAAAATCTCACAAGAACCAACAAATTACAAGATTTTTTTGGCTATTTTGTGGGGATTCTTAAATTGGGACCAAAAAGCAACGAAATTAGGCTAGCAAATGAGGGTAGAGACTCCAAGATGTGAATCAACCTTGCTCTGATACCAAGATGTTGTAGGGTGAAACCCTAGGGTTGGATCTTTTCACACTTGGAGGAGGAAAAGAGAAAGAACACATAAGAGCACAAGGGGGAAATCACTAAAACAAACCCAAATGACACATCCACTAGAGTAGCATACATGAGATCCACAAGCATACAAGAACAATTCAAGGAAATTGGCACTAGGGTAAAGTTCTTCCCACTCGTAGGAGATGAGGTCTTGATGTTGATCTTCTCCAAGAGGAGGTCTTGATAATCCACAAGGATTCTTCCCAAGATGGGGGCTTGATCTCCAAGAGGAGGGGATACAAGGAGCAAAGCTCTCTAGTGTCTATCAAAATCTTTGCTCACCCCACAAATGAGCTAGATGGGGAGTATTCATAGGCTAGGAATGAATTGGGGGGCAAAACAAGGGTACATGGGTAATTTATCCCGGAAAACGCGTAACCACGGTGGAGGGTCCGGGCACCCGGGGTAAAGGGGCCTGGGCACCCGGGGGTAGACGCTTCAGGAGGGTTCGGGCACCCGGGGCGCGAGGGGTCGGGCACTCGGACCGACCAGGGGGCTGCGCCCTTGGCGCTGTAGAGGCCGGCCACCCGGGGGTGGTGGCCCGGGCACCCGCGGTGGTGGCTGGCAGCTCCGGGTGGGAGGGTCGCGCACCCGGGGCTCCAAGGCTGGGCACCCGGGGCCGGCTGGGGGCAGCGCTCAGGGGGGCTGGCACCCGGGCCCCACATGACCGGGCGGCTAGCAGGGGCCGCGCATAGGTTGAGGTCGGGCACCCGGAGTGTCCAGGACCTCCCCTTCTTCGTCCTTCTCGCTCCTTTCTTCCTTCTCTTCCTCCATAGCTGCTTGTACCTCCGTCCTTACCTCTTCACGGTCTTCTTCTTGATACTTAAGAGTGCATAACACTTCCGTTTGAGGTAGGACCCAACTCTCGTGTGAATTCGAATGGAGTTCAAAGAGGAAGGAGTTAATCCCGATTTGGACGACGTGTGCGTGTGCTCTTGTAATTGGTTCTCTTCGTGCTTGTGGTGGTGATGGGACGTCCATAGGAATGGTCGAAGGATGCTCCACATCAAGTAGTTTGGAGCCATGTAATGCTCGGGCCATGGCGGCGTCTGGACGGTGGGCGACATCATCGGGGCTCTGCGACCCAGGCTGCGACCCCCACCACGTCTGTGACCAGCATGCCTACTGCCACGGAGGCCATGAGCATGCCCTCCGGTGGCCTTCAGTTTCCTAAGTGTTTCCTCCTTTGTGGCCCTTGCTTTGACGCGGCGATTTTGCCGAGTCGCCAAATTGATCTTCCGGGCGAGGGTGATGCTCGGATCCTCCTGCACCTCCACCACCTCCATCTTTGGCAAGTCCTCGCCCCGTTCCATGCGTTGGCACAGCAGCGAAGAAGAAAGTGGGAGAAAAGGGTGGGAATTGGGTGGAGAGCGGCAGGATGGAAGAAGAGAGTGGAGGATTTTGGCGCGAAAACAGTGCGGATGCTACAAAATGGCGGGCACCGTCTTCGTTTTGGGTGGGCCATGGGTGTAAGGGTCTGACGTGTCTCTTGTCCAAACTCCCGCAAACCCCTCACATTTGAGTTCAGTTTGCATGAAAAAAATG
Source organism: Triticum aestivum (assembly GCF_018294505.1). Taxonomy (NCBI): domain Eukaryota; kingdom Viridiplantae; phylum Streptophyta; class Magnoliopsida; order Poales; family Poaceae; genus Triticum; species Triticum aestivum. The sequence goes on from NC_057813.1 coordinate 198,596,470, forward strand.
GTCCGAACCACTCGACGGACCGATATAGACCCATGTTGAATGACTTCCAGGGTTTGGACCACACGGTCCGAATGTATGCGGGCGGTTTGAGGGTCGACGTTGGAAATGCCCCAAGCCGGTCAAAACAGAAGTGGCTGAGAGAGTATAGTTGATACTTGATATTATAACTATACGTCCAGAACAAACATGCATGGTTTGCAGCATTGAAAAGAAAAAACCGCCTTTGCAATTAGGTTTGTACATACTACAGTTTACAGCACCGATCGCCAGTATTTTCTATCCCTCCTCTGGGCTATGAATGATGTACTCTTTATTTTATAGTTACTCCCTTCGTCTCACAATGTAAGACGTAAGTGTGGAAAAACGTTTTACATTATGAAGAGTATAAAACTACCATTTTTCACGTTAGGTTTTCAGAAAACTACCAAAAATTTGTTTGTGACTGATAGCTATCACTTTTGGCATCGGTTGTTTCAAAAAACCCAAATGGTTGAGTGTTTTACAATTGATCACGATTATGACAGGTCATGTCCGCTCCTAAACGAATCGTCTGTTTGACCATTAATTGGCATGTGGGGCCCACATGGCAGTGTCTCTTCTCATTTTCTTCTTCCCCTTTCTGCCTCCCTTCTTCTCCACCACTTTCCTTGCTCTTGAAGCACACCGTCGCGCGGCCATGGCCGCCGGCCACACTACTTGATGAAGTCATGTACCTAGGGTAGGGTCATGAACCTATCTAGGATACCCTACCCAAGGACATCATCCTTAGAAGAAGCTACCTTCCAGTCGACCGGGAGAGACTTCACTCGACGAACTCAAGGACACTCGACGATGAAGGTAGCCACTCGACCATGAAGCTAACCACTCGATGAGCAGGAGACCTAAAGTCACTCAGCCCACAACGGTCTGTCATTAAGTAGCTTTAATAGTCTTCATGGCACTTTATGAGGGCGTTACCAGTAACCCCCTGTCTTAATGTACTTTAAACCCTGCATAACTGAGGGCCGGAGGGGTCTGGCGAACTCTATATAAGCCACCCCCCTCCTCAGTGTAAAGGGGTCGCACCCCTGTAACTCATATACACAGAAACCAGTCGACCGCCTCCGGGCTCCGAGACGTAGGACTATTACTTCCTCCGAGAAGGGCCTGAACTCGTTAAACACTCGTGTGTACAACTACTCCATAGCTAGGATCTTGCCTCTCCATACCTACCCCCCATTCTACTGTCAGACTTAGAACCACGACAGTTGGCGCCCACCGTGGGGCAGGTGTCTTAGCGACTTTTTGGAGAAGTTGCAATCTGTCCGATTGCCTTCATCATGGTTTCTGGCGGAGCTCTGGTCGAGGGCCGCGAGATCCATCTCGGTGCGCTCGCTTTCATCGCCGACGACTCCGCTTGGCTCCAGAAGGCACCACTCGACATCGATGCGCTCCCCGTCCGCGGGGCGACGCACTTTTGGGCGTGTGTCCGCGGCGTCCTGCTGCGGCAGCCGTCGACCCCATATCGGTCGACTCCTGCGCCGTCCTCCCACTGTGTCTCCCGCCAGCGCAAGCGCTCCGGTCGGTCGAGGCTTCAGCGTTGGGCGAGACACGCAATGGCTCGCCAATCGGCCACCACCCAAGTCGCGGCAATTGAGCCCGACGAATCTCTCTACGGCCTGTTCGATCTGTCGACTGGCTCCGTAGAGACTGCATGCGACAGCAGCGATCCAGCGGCGGAGGTCCTAATGGTCAACGGGCCTCGTAGCCCCCCCGGCTTCCCCCGCATCGACGGGATGGACGATGGAGGCGACCCCGCTCAGGCCCACGAAGAATATCAGCCCGAGCCGCTCACTTCTCAACAAAGAGAAGCACTTCACCGCCGGAACATGGATGCTCTGCATACTCCCATCGCAGGAGAAACTCCTGAGGCTCGTGCTTTGGAAGAGGCGCGTTTGGCCAACTTGGCTGAACGCACTCGACTGGAGAACCTCCAGCGAGCACTCGACGAGCGTGCGCGTCAACGAGTACCTGACTCCAGCTGACGTCAGCTCTTTCCGCAACCGACTCAGGTATACTGAACCCCGATTCAGAATTTAGCAGCTGCAGCCCGTATAGCAGAGTCAATCCAGCCCTCTCAGTCAGAGGCTGGAAGAGGCTTATTGCAGATCAGAGATTTTCTCCGGGCGGCAGGAGATCAGAATTCAGCTGTGTCACAGTCGCGCAACAGGATTTACAGTCGATCCGTCGCTGCGAATACTGTTCAGTCGGCTCACAGCCCAAGGTCGCCTCCGTGGCGCGTGGGACGTGAAGGCCGGCGGGACCATTATGATGACCGATTCGACCGTGATGATAGGCGTCGAGTGCCCACTCCTCCTCCGAGAAGTGGGTCTAACGCCCATCGGCAGCAAGATGACAGGCGCCAGTTCAGTCTTGGGCGGAGAGCTCCGGTCGACCCCAGAGAACCAGGCTTTGACGCGAGATCCATCATCGTGCAAGGTTTGGTCGACCGGAATAGAGCTCATAGAGGTGGCCATGACAGAGATGCGCCCACTAGCAGCCGAGTCCATGTTTCAGGTCCAGAATGCTTTAGCAGAGCCATCAGAGCCGCAGTGATACCCCCCAACTTCAGGTTGGCGACTGGGATAAGTAAGTTCACCGGAGAGTCCAAGCCTGAAACTTGGCTTGAAGACTACCGAGTGGCGGTACAGATTGGTGGTGGTAATGATGAGGTGGCCATGAAGCATTTGCCACTCATGCTAGAGGGATCGGCCAGAGCGTGGTTGAATCAGTTAGCTCCTAGCAACATTTACACCTGGGAAGATCTTTCCCGAGTGTTCGTCAGGACGTTCGAGCGAACTTGCAAGCGACCGGCCAGATTGACAGAGCTGCAAGTCTGCGTACAAAAGTCAAGTGAAACATTGAGAGATTACATCCAGAGATGGATCACTTTGCATCATACCATGGAGAATGTGTCGGACCATCAAGCGGTCCGCGCTTACAAGGATGGTGTCAAGAACAGAGAGTTGAGCCTGAAGTTTGGTCGAACCGGAGATATGACCCTGAGTCGAATGATGGAGATTGCCACCAAATACACTAACGGTGAAGAAGAGGACAGGCTCCGGAGTGGCAAGTATAAGCCGAGTCAATCGGAAAAAGGGAACTCCAGTCGGAAGCAGAAGCGGAAGGCCGAGCCAGCTTCTCCTGGAGAGGCTCTGGCCGTGACCCAGGGCAAATTCAAAGGGAAGCCCAAAGGATCTTGGAACCCCAAGAAGGTAAAGGATAAAGAGGGAAATGACGTGATGGATCTACCGTGTCACATCCACACGAAGAAAGACGAAGAGGGAAACTTCATCTACCCGAAACATACCACTCGCCAGTGCCGGCTCTTAATCCAGCAGTTTCAAGGAAAACAACCCAAGGACAAGGAGAAGGAGTCGGACAAGGCCGAGGACAAGGAGGACAGTGATGGAGGATACCCTCATGTCAATTCCACCCTGATGATTTTTGCTGATGTAGAGAGCAAAAGTCGACTGAAAGTGATCAACCGAGAGGTGAATATGGTCGCCTCGGCGACACCAAGCTATCTGAAATGGTCACAAACTCCCATTACATTCGACCAGTCCGATCACCCTACTCACATTGCCACCCCTGGGAGGCAAGCGCTGGTGGTCGACCCAGTCGTCGAAGGCACTCGACTGACGAAGGTATTGATGGATGGCGGCAGTGGATTGAATATATTGTATGCGGAGACGCTCAAGGGAATGGGCATTCCGATGTCCAAGCTCAGCTCCAGCAACATGAGTTTTCACGGAGTCATCCCGGAAAGAAGGCCGAGTCACTCGGTCAAATAGCTCTGGATGTAGTGTTCGGCGACTCGAAGCATTTCCGTAAAGAGAAGCTGACATTTGAAGTCATGGATTTCCAGAGCGCTTACCACGCTATTTTGGGAAGGCCAACCTACGCCCGCTTCATGGCTCGACCATGTTATGTTTACCTCAAGTTAAAGATGCCTGGCCCCAAAGGAGTGATCACTGTCACCGGCAGTCGGAAGAAGGCAGAAGAGTGTTTCCAGAAAGGCTCGAAGATCGCGGACGATCAGATAACAGTGGTAGAGCTGGACGGGTACAAGAAAAATGCAGATCCGAGTGATTTGCTGCGGGCCAAGAAGCCCGCCATGGTGTCAGCATTCCAGTCGTCGGGGGAGACGAAGCCAGTTCATATCCACCCGACTGACCCCGACGCAGCTCCGACCCACATTTCCACAACACTCGACTCTAAATAGGAAGAAGCGCTCATCCAGTTCCTCCGTGAGAACTGGGACATCTTTGCATGGAAGCCAGCTGACATGCCGGGTGTTCCCAGGGGACTGGCTGAGCATCGCCTTAGGGTCGACTCAAAAGCAAAACCTGTTAAAGAACATCTTCGACGGTCCGCCGTTCAGAAGAAAAAAGCCATTGGCGAGGAGGTGGCTCGACTCCTTGCAGCAGAATTTATCCGAGAAGTGTACCACTCCGAGTGGCTCGCTAATTTCGTCATGGTCCCCAAGAAGGACAACTCACTGCGCATGTGCATTGATTTCAAACATATCAATCGGGCCTGCCCGAAAAATCATTTTCCTCTCCCTCGCATCGACCAAATTGTCGACTCGACTGCGGGATGTGAGAGATTGTCCTTTTTAGACGCTTATTCCGGATATCATCAGATCCGTCTGTATGGACCTGACGAAATAAAAACAGCTTTCATCACCCCATTCGGGTGCTTCTGCTATATCACCATGCCATTCGGTCTCAAGAATGCCGGAGCCACGTTCATGAGAATGATTCAAAAGTGTTTACTCACTCAAATCAGTCGGAACGTAGAAGCGTACATGGATGATATCGTGGTCAAGTCACGAAAGGGTTCCGACCTGTTGACTGACCTAGCTGAAACATTTGCCAATCTCAGGAGGTATGATATCAAGCTCAATCCATCAAAGTGCACATTCGGAGTACCTGGCGGAAAGTTACTCGGTTTTCTCGTTTCAGAATGAGGAATCGATGCTAACCCAGAAAAAGTTGGCACCATACTCCGAATGAAACGCCCTGTGCGTGTGCACGATGTCCAGAAGCTTACTGGATGCTTGGCCGCGTTAAGTCGATTCATCTCTCGCCTCGGTGAAAAGGCATTGCCTCTTTACCGACTGATGAAGAAGGCAGACAAGTTCGAGTGGACTCCAGAAGCTGATGCAGCGTTTGCCGAGCTAAAAGCTCTGCTCTCCACCCAGCCGGTGCTTGCTGCTCCAATCAGCAAAGAGCCTCTGTTGCTTTACATTGCAGCCACAGGACAGTCGTCAGTACAGTACTTACGGTCGAGCGGGAAGAGGAAGGTAAAACCTTCAAAGTTCAGCGCCCAGTGTATTATCTCTCTGAAGTTTTGACTCCATCGAAGCAAAGATATCCTCATTATCAGAAGCTCGTATATGGGATCTACATGACCATGAAGAAGGTTGCTCATTATTTCTCTGATCATGACATTACAGTCGTCAGCAACGCACCATTATCAGAGATTCTGCACAATAGAGACGCAACTGGTCGAGTGGCTAAATGGGCGATTGAACTCCTTCCCCTTGATATCAAATTTGAGGCAAAGAAAGCCATTAAGTCCCAGGCTATAACAGATTTCCTCGCCGAGTGGATCGAACAACAACAGCCGACTCAAGTTCACTCGGAGCATTGGACCATGTTCTTTGATGGTTCTAAGATGTTAAATGGTTCTGGTGCTGGGGTAGTTTTGGTTTCCCCCCGAGGAGATAAACTCAGATATGTGCTCCAGATCCACTTTGATTCCTCCAACAATGAAGCAGAATATGAAGCACTCTTGTATGGGTTGCGCATGGCCATTTCACTCGACGTCCGTCGCCTTATGATTTATGGCGACTTAGATTTGGTGGTCAATCAAGTGATGAAGGAGTGGGACGTTAGAAGCCCAGCTATGACTGGATACTGCAATGCAGTGAGAAAGCTGGAGAAGAAATTCGAGGGATGAGAGCTCCATCACATTCCCCGACTGAAAAATCAAGCAGCCGATGACTTGGCGAAGATAGGTTCCAAGAGAGAAGCCATTCCGAGTGGTGTGTTTTTGGAGCATGTTCACACACCGTCGGTTCAAGAAGATCCTTTCACTGAAGAAGTCCCACAGCCCAGAAGCGCCACAGATCCGACTGAAGTCGAGGTCCCAGCTGTGGTCGACTTGGTCATGGAAGTTTTGGTCGTCACTCCCGACTGGACAGTGCCCTATATCGCCTATATTTTGAGAAAAGAACTCCCTGAGGATGAAGAAGAGGCTCGAGAGGTCGTCCGCCGATCCAAAGCCTTCATCGTCATGAGGGGTCAGTTATACAGAGAAAGTGCGACTGGAGTCAGCAGAAATGCATAACACCAGAGGAAGGTCGAATGATTCTCAACGACATCCACTCGGGGACCTGTGGCCATCATGCGTCTTCTCGGACCATCGTGGCTAAAGCATACCGAGCTAGTTTTTATTGGCCCAGAGCAAATGAGATGGCGAAAGAGATAGTCGACAAATGTGAAGGATGCCAATTTTACTCCAATATGTCACACAAACCCGCCTCAGCCTTGAAGACCATTCCACTCGTCTGGCCTTTTCCTGTGTGGGGACTGGATATGGTAGGCCCCTTGAGAACAGGTAGAAGCGGTTTCACCCATGTGCTGGTAGCAGTCGACAAGTTCACCAAATGGATTGCGGCCAAACCCATCAAGAACCTCGATGCCGGCACTGCTGTCAGCTTTATCAGAGAATTAATATTTAGATATGGAGTCCCGCACAACATCATCACTGACAACGGGTCAAACTTCGATTCCGAAGAATTCAGAGCTTTCTGCACATCTCAAGGCACACGAGTCGACTATGCTTCAGTCGCCCATCCGCAGTCGAATGGACAGGCAGAACGAGCTAACGGCTTGATTCTGAAAGGGTTGAAACCCCGTTTGATGCGTGATCTCAAGCATGCGGCTAGCGCGTGGGTCGACGAACTTCCCTCGGTACTTTGGGGGTTAAGGACCACGCCCAATCGGTCGACTGGCAGAACTCTGTTCTTCTTGGTCTACGGAGCTGAAGCAGTCTTGCCGAGTGACCTTCTCCACAATGCCCCTTGGGTCGAGCTCTACACCGAAGCTGAAGCAGAACAAGCACGGCAAGATGCAGTCGACCTTTTAGAGGAAGAAAGGGAGATGGCCCTGATCCGATCGACCATTTATCAACAAGACTTGCGTCGCTTCCACGCCAGAAACGTGAAGAGTCGAGCCTTCCAGGAAGGAGATTTGGTTCTCCGAGTGGATCAGCAGAAACCAAACAAGTTTGCTCCTTCTTGGGAAGGTCCCTTCATCGTCACCAAGGTTCTCCACAATGGAGCATACCGTCTCTACAATGTCGAGCATCAGATCGACGAGCCCCGAGCTTGGAACGCGGAGCTTCTCCACCCCTTTTACACTTAAGTAGTCACTCGGATGAGTTGTAATAAAAGTACTTCTGCAGTTTATTTATCAAAGACAAGAGCTTTATAGTTTTCCCAGTAATTGTTATAACTTTTGTCCACATAAAGCAATCCCCCAGCGGATGGCTTGGCTGCGAATCCGATTCGCCTAAGTCTGTAAAAAAAATCCTAACCGAGTGGTGAGCCAGCCTCCCATTCGAAGGCTTAGCTGCGAAATCCGTTTCGCCTAAGTTGAACAAAATCCTACCGAGTGGTAAGCCAGCCTTCCACTCGGAGGCTTAGCTGCAGTCCAAGTACTCGCCTAAGTTGAACAAAATCCTACCGAGTGGTAAGCCAGCCTTCCACTCGGAGGCTTAGCTGCAGTCCAAGTACTCGCCTAAGTTGAACAAAATCCTACCGAGTGGTAAGCCAACCTTCCACTCGGAGGCTTAGCTGCAGTCCAAGTACTCACCTAAGTTGAACAAAATCCTACCGAGTGGTAAGCCAGCCTTCCACTCGGAGGCTTAGCTGCAGTCCAAGTACTTGCCTAACTTGAACAAAATCCTACCGAGTGGTAAGCCAGCCTTCCACTCGGAGGCTTAGCTGCAGTCCAAGTACTCGCCTAAGTTGAACAAATTCCCACCGAGTGGTAAGCCAGCCTTCCACTCGGAGGCTTAGCTGCAGTCCAAGTACTCACCTAAGTTGAACAAAATCCTACCGAGTGGAGAGCAAACCTCCCACTCGGGGGCTTAGCTGCAGCCCAGTGCTCGCCTAAGTTTTTGAAAATCCTACCGAGTGGAGAGCAAACCTCCCACTCGGGGGCTTAGCTGCAGCCCAGTGCTCGCCTAAGTTTTTGAAATCCTACCGAGTGGAGAGCAAACCTCCCACTCGGGGGCTTAGCTGCAGCCCAGTGCTTGCCTAAGTTTTTGAAAACCCTACCGAGTGGATAGCAAACCTCCCACTCGGGGGCTTAGCTGCAGCCCAGTGCTCGCCTAAGTTTATGGGAGAACAAGTCGATTGCAATGAGCGCCACGCTTTAACCTGCAAAAGACACTTCAAACCAAACGCAAACATATTCAATGTCGAATTCAAGTTCGGATAACGCCTAACGGAACCGAAAGTGCTCAGGCGCTAAGCCTGTTAAGGTTTGTCGGTTACAAAACTCACTCGGCATACCGAGGCAAATTTAAAGTATCAAGCTCAGAAGTTTTTTACCCCTCCTGTGGAGGTCTGGAAGGTGCAACAAACTCATCCAAGTCGATTCCATCTGCAATCCGAGTGGCGGCGGCGATGAAGGTCTCCATGAAAGATCGGAAATCATGCTTCTTGGTGTTAGCCACCCTGAGAGCCACCAGCTTGTCCTCTCGTGCATCCTTGCAGTGAACGCGGACCAGAGACAGAGCAACGTCCGCGCCACACCTGGCAGAAGACTTCTTCCACTCCTGCACTCGACTTGGAACCTCGTTCAGTCGAGTCATCAGAGACTCGAGGTCGTTCTGGAGTGTCTCTCTTGGCCAGAGTGCCGTGTCGATGCGAGAAGTTGCGACCTTCAGTCTTGCGAGATAGTCGACGATAGCTGCAACGCGGGATTCAAGCCGGAGCACATTCATGGCGACTTCGTCATTCACGGGAGAGTTGATGGGATCCAGGTTTATCTCCAGTCGACCAGTCTCCTCTTCAAAGTTCTGGCAAAATTCTGCAAGCACAACCACCGAGTCAAGACAACAGTCGGAGGTCACAGTTAAAATTGCATGTTTGATACCAAAAGTTACCTTCAAGCATGAGGAAAAGCTTCTTGGCGAGTCCGCCCAGATAAGCCTCCAGATCATTCTTCTTTCCCACCAACTCACTAGCCTTGTCATTCAGGGCAATCTTGTCATTCTTCAGTCGAGTGACTTCTTGGTTGGCCACGTCAAGGGTAGCTTTCAGATTAGCGTTTTCTTCTTCAAGCTTGGCAACCGAAGCCAACTTCTCTTCTGCAAGCCTAGTCTTGTTCACGGTCGTTTTTTGCGCCTCGGCAAGGTCAAGGTCCTTCTTCTTCAGAGCGTTCTTCAGTTTTTCTGCGAAAATCACAACAAGGTCAGAATCGGAGGCAGATAAGAAGCAAGGACAGTCGTCAAGATTCTCACCGAACATACCTTTTGCCTCCTCCTTCGCCTTCGTGGAGTTTTCTTGGACAAGCTTTTGGTCAAGCTCAAGCTGGATGAACTTGCTCTCCAATTCGGTATAGCGAGAAACAAGATCACAAGACTTCTGCGAAAGTTCAGTCGACAAAACATCAACAGCAATTCACTTCCGAGTGACTAAGGAAAAATCATAGCGTTTCTAAGACTATGGCCGAATGCAAACATTCGACCGCAGTCTCGGGGACTACACCCAGTGGATGCACTCAGCGTACCCCCACTAGTTTCATCAGTCAGAGTCGACCAGTCGACCAACAAAAAAAATGGGAGGTGTTCTTCAGACTATAGTCGACTGCCAGCAGTCGACCACAGTCTCGGGGACTACACCCAGTGGGTGCACTCAGCGTGCCCCCATCGGTCTATGAATCTATTCGACCTTGTCGAGTAAAGAAAAAAAAATCAAGACATAAAGACTATGGTCGACTGCCAACAGTCCACCATAGCCTTGGGGACTACACCCAGTGGGTGCACTCAGCGTGCCCCCACTAACCCGGAATTTCAATCGACACACCCAGTGGGTGTAGGACAGACTCTAGGAATTTCAGAAAGAAGAACATGTAGCGACCGACTGACCTGAACATTACTCTGAAGAGCCGAACTGGCGTCATAGGCTGCCTGGCTGGCTTCTCGAATTGCCTTCACTTGCTCCATCATGACCCCCGCTTGGGTATCGCTTCTTTGGCAGCACTGGCTTGGTCTTCTGGGACGTGGTAGGTTGAGAAAAGCGAAGGTTGAGCAGCACTCGACGATGAAGGACGAGCACTCATCAACGGTACCGCAAAGGTTATGGTAGGCCGAGTGGCATTGCCTCCCTCCGCGACCAATGTCTCGGGTGTTGGCACGTCCTGAATCGCCTCGCCAGCAGACACTTTCCTGTTCCTTCTCTGCCTCGTTGGTTCCTCGTCGTCGTCGTCGGGAAGGTCGATAACGACGTTAGATGAATCTGCAGAAAAAGAATCAAAATTAGAGACAAGAAGCCAATCGACTGAAGACGGAACTACAAGAGTCGTACCAGGCTTCGAAGTAACAACATCCTCCATCTCCTGATCTTTAGCTCTGCCCGAGGTATCAGAAGTAGTAGCACTGCAGTTCCAGAAGTCGGTTGATTAGCTCATGAGTCGACCAAGAATAAGTTCATGAGGAACAGACAAACTCAAGCTTCACCATTACCCTGAGATAGTGGGGATCACCATCTTCATCTTCGGCAAGACCTTCGCCGGTTTCGGCGGCGCCACTCGAGATTGCTTCGGAGCCTTCTCAGTCGGCGCCGGAGAAGTAGTCCGAGGGCGCTTGGACGACTGCACGACGACTGCGACCCCCTTACCACGCTCGGCCGCGGGATCATGGGCAAGCTTCGAGCGTCTTTCCGAGCCAGGAGGTGCAACTTCCTCCTCCTCCTCCTCCTCTTCCTCCTCACCAGAGTCATCACCCTCATCATCATCGCCAGCGTCCGAATCCCACTCCTCCGGGCTTTCGCCCCCACTTCCTTCCTCCTCCTCAGTCGGTGTTTGTGCTCCATTCGACATCGAATACAACTCAGTGGTGGCCTGTCAGACAACAAAACAGAACAAAGGTCAACCGACCAATTGGCAGCGAAGCGGAGTGAATAAAGCAAGATTGCAATTGGAGATAAGTGGTCATACCTTGTCCGGTGTGTAAGTATGGTCGAATGGTGGGATCCTCCTAGCCCCTCGAGGGTTGTCCTTATTCCCTGTGATGGCGGTCACCCACCTCTCCAGCGTGGCGTCATCGACTGCTTCTGGATGGACCCGAGTGGTGTCTTCGGTACCATAGTACAGCCACATCGGGTGGCCTCGGTACTGAAGCGGTTGGATGCGCCGTCTAAGGAAGACCTCCAGAAGGTCCATACCCGTCACTCCGTCCCGAACGAGTTGGACTACGCGCTCCATCAACATTTTTACCTGAGCTTTCTCCTCAGGAAGCACCTTCAGAGAGGAGGGTTTGTCCGCTCGGTCCATGGAGAACGGAGGGAGACCAGTCGACTGCCCCGGCATCGACTGGTCTTGGCAGTAGAACCAAGTCGACTGCCACCCTCTGACCGACTCAGGAAGGGTCATGGCCGGGAAAGTACTCTTATTCCTCATCTGAATCCCGAGGCCCCCGCACATCTAGATAACCTTAGTCCTCTCATCATCTGGACTCGCCTTTTTCACCGTCTGTGAGCGACAGGTGAATATGTGCTTAAAGAGACCCCAATGTGGTCGACAACCCAGGAAGTTCTCGCACATGGACACGAAAGCAGCAAGATGGGCGATGGAATTGGGAGTGAAATGGTGGAGTTGCGCTCCAAAAAAGTTCAGAAACCCTCGGAAGAAAACACTCGGCAGCAGAGAGAATCCACGGTCTACGTGAGTGGCTAGGAGAACGCACTCACCCTCTTGCGGCTGCGGTTGCCACTCGGTCCCCGGAAGCCTTGCCGACCCGTGGGGGATCAGACCCTCGTTGGCCAGGTCGTTGAGATCCTTCTCGGTGATGGTTGAGCGGATCCAATCCCCTTGGACCCAACCTCTTGGCAGGCGGGACCTTGACGAAGATCCGCCCCAACTGGGCGCTCTCCCCTTCGCTTTCTCCGCCGCCGTCGCCTTCTTCGCGCGCTCCAAGGCCGCCGTCCTCTCCTTCACCATTGTTGCCGGCGAAGCACGCGAGGAGAGGATAAGCGGAGGCGAGAGCAGGAGCAGGCACAGCGGGCGGAGGCAAAGAGGGCGGAGAGGGGAATGGGAAGGCACTGTTCAAAAACCCTCGCCCGGCGCTTTATATAAGGACACTTCCGAGTGGCTGACAAGTAGGCCCGGGCGATCCTGTCGCATCCTGAAACAGTCGCGCACGCTTGATAGTGGCGAAAAAGGCGGCGTGGAAATCGAGGCGCCCGCGCCTTATCCCATCCGAGTAACGCGGTCCGCCCCGCTTCGCGCGCTTCCCAAACTTCGGATCCCACAAAATCCGCTAACGGCAGATCAATCTGTCAGACAGTGGATTTCCTGCGATCCGTCGCCCGGAAGTTCACTAAGTTCAAAAGTTCACTCGACGGAAGAAAAGAATGGATCGAGGCGACTGAAAGAAAAGTTAATGCCGACGCCAAAAAAGAAAAATCGCTGATCCAGGATACAACATAATTAGAGCGCGGGAAACAGGTCGGAGAAAATTATCAACCCCTTCCTCACTCGAACCTCGATCCATTCGGGGGCTAATGATGAAGTCATGTACCTAGGGTAGGGTCATGAACCTATCTAGGATACCCTACCCAAGGACATCATCCTTAGAAGAAGCTACCTTCCAGTCGACCGGGAGAGACTTCACTCGACGAACTCAAGGACACTCGACGATGGAGGTAGCCACTCGACCATGAAGCTAACCACTCGACGAGCAGGAGACCTAAAGTCACTCAGCCCACAACGGTCTGTCATTAGGTAGCTTTAATAGTCTTCATGGCACTTTATGAGGGCGTTACCAGTAACCCCATGTCTTAATGTACTTAAACCCTGCATAACTGAGGGTCGGAGGGGTCTGGCGAACTCTATATAAGCCACCCCCTCCTCAGTGTAAAGGGGTCGCACCCCTGTAACTCATATACACAGAAACCAGTCGACCGCCTCCGGGCTCCGAGACGTAGGGCTATTACTTCCTCCGAGAAGGGCCTGAACTCGTTAAACACTCGTGTGTACAACTACTTCATAGCTAGGATCTTGCCTCTCCATACCTACCCCCCATTCTACTGTCAGACTTAGAACCACGACATTACTGGCCCACGCCGCTGCCCCATGCCACGTCGAGGCCTGGCTCTGCTATTGTTGCTGCCCTCTGGCTGGTGCTTGTCGACGCTGCCCTCTGCTGCCCGTTACCGCTGCTTGTCGCCCTCTGCTGCTGCCCGCTACAACTGCTTGCCGCCGCTGCTGCCATATGCGGCCGCTGCTTGCCACTACGGTTGCTTGACACGAACTCGACGACGTCCACGCGTAGGCGCAGGCGAAGGCCAGCGCCGGCAAGCAGGCAGTTGAGCGCATCCGGACCGTGGGGGAGGAGGTTGCCAACGACGGCGATGGGATCCGAGCGCGTCGAGCTGCTCCACCCACCTCGAGCAGACGTGAGGAAGAGGGAAGAGAGAGAGACCGCGTGGCGGGGAGCTCCATGGCGGCTGGCACCATGGCTGTTGAACGACGAACTCCTCACGATCTGGAGCACAGCCGCGAGGGACTCGATTGCTTTTTAAAATGTGTATGCAGGGACCCGATTGCTTTTAAAAAATATTTACAGGGACCTGATTGCTTTTTTATAAGATTATAAGAAAGAGACACTAACATGTGGGCCCCACATGTCAGTTAATGGTCAAACATACGGTTTGTTTAGGAGTGGGTCTGACCCGTCATAATCGCTATCAATTGTAAAACACAAGGTCGTTTGGGTTTTTTGAAACAGCCGACAACGATTGTGGTAGTTATCAATCACAAACAAATTTTTGATAGTCTTTTATTAGAACTCTAAAGCGATAAATTGTTAGTTATATGCTATTCACTCTGCATTATGGGACGGAGGGAGTAGTGTCCATTTCCAGCCTAGACCTTTTCGCATAGATCTCGATGTGATACACTACACACAGTGCAATCTCTGTTACTAGCTTTTGGTCGTAACCAACTTTCTACAGCTACAGTCCACCGTTGAGCAGTGGATGGTACTGCATACCGAATCGATCGGTCGTTCGCCATGCGCAGCACAGAGTTGCTAGCGTAGCTAGGGATGGGCGGCGAAACGGGCAGCGAGCGACATGTCGGTGGATGGATCGACGGCCGATCGGCCGGAGCCGATGGGCAGTCCCTCCTCCTATTCCCTAACTAGAGATCGTTTGTCCGGGCGGAGACGACAGCTATTTGACAAGAAGGCCAAGCCATGCTAGTGTGCCGATCGGACGATCTCCGCGCGCATTCAATGTTCTTCCCCATTGCCGGCCTCCCCGCTCCACCGGCCACCACTGGACTTACCTACTCTCTCCGGTCTATATTACTTGTCGCTCAAACGGATGTAACAAGTAATATGGATCGGAGGGAGTACGAAACTACAGCAAAAATACTCGAACCAGATTAGAAAAATGCAAAAGCAATTTATCTACAGGTCTCGTCACCATGCTTTCATGAGTTTACTGCACCGTGAACTCAAATCGATTGCTCGGCCTTTCTCCCAGCGATGGCCGGCCGTGACCTAGTTTGTGTCGATCACGTACAGTACAACTACTCTAGTCCTAGTTGCTCCTGGGCTTTTTTTACACGAGTGGATTAATTAAGAGCTCGCAGGAGCAGCAGCTAGACAGTGTGTAGCAGCTTGACTTTTGTGGCGAAGCGAGAGATGCGATGCGAGCGAGCGGCGAGCGGCGCGTCGCAGCGGCCGGGGAAAGGTCGTCCTCGCCGGCTGGCTGCTTCCGCGGAGCCCGACCAGGCCGGGGTCACGTCGGGGTATCCCATCCCATCCCAGCGACACCGCCCACGTCATGATGCACAGCAGGAAACGCAGGACGTATTTATTCATTCATTCAGAGAGGAGCAACGCAAATCAAAGCAAACGCGACGGGGGGTGAGATTTCTCCAAATACATTCTTCCACGCACGCATCATCACTCCTCCTACTGCCCTGTGAGGCAGTGAGCCCGTCACGTCGCAACGTCCACTGCACGGCCGGCCCCGGCGCTAGCGTCTCTGCGTGCACCGCTGCGCTGCATGTCCATCTCTGACCTAGATCACATCCACCCGTCCATCACCGCTGCTTTTTCTTCTTTTGTTCGCCTCAAATTGTAGTAGTGCCAGTATCTCGAGTTCTAGTTGTAGGGACGCATACATGTGCATGTGGTTGGCTAGCTCATCCGTGCAATGAGAGAGTTGTATGTGCAGATCTCATGTCAGGAACCGAATCCACTACACAACAAAGAGTGTGTACCGCACATCTTGCTACATATGAGCTGAATGCAAAAAATGCAATTCCATTCCACACCTAGTTGTGGGAGCTGAATGATGTTGTCTACAACCATTTTTAATAGTTCTCTTCTGGCAAAAAGGGGCGTCTATCTTTTTGTTAAAACATCAAGTTATTGTAGGAGTCGCAGAGAGAAAGCATGTTTCCAGAGAACGTAGGAGTGACTACCGCACTACAATTATTTACTTTTGAACATGAGAAACAGTCACTACAAGTTTATAAGGACTCATCCACACCACACTGCTAGTGCTACATACAGCACATGTTATCGGGCATATGAAAAGCAAATCCACAACGAGATGTTCTTCATTACACATAGATTATAACTACATAGGACCATATTGCATGTGAGTACATGCATGGATCACGAGATTAGTAGTCCAGTGCTAGCTAGTCTCCTACTACTCCAATGATCCTATGCACAAGCAAGCAAAGCACTACATATGATCATAAGCTACGGAAACTAGAGGATTAATCGGAGAACAAGGGGAAACAATTACAAGTGCTTGTCTAAATGCCGATCACACTCGCAACTTGACTAATCAATAATAAAAAGCTGCAACATAACGATCGATCGAGATGCGAGGGTAGCCCTAGGAAACGAGTGACCCGGATCATGCACCCCTGGTGGCTGCAGGTGGGCCCATCTCGTACATGAAGGTGCTGTGCTGCAGGCAAGCGTCCAGCCAGGTCGGCGGTGGCTCCTGTGGACCGCCGTTGACCCTGGGCTGCGCCGGTGGGCCTGCCTTGCCATTGACGATGGAGGCGAAGGGAGGGAAAGGGAAATATGCTTGGTTGCAGCTGCTGTTTGGCTGCTCCTGGACGCAAGCTGCTGCTGGGAAGCCGCCATTGTTGCTGCTTGTGTTCTTGGCCTGGCCCTGGCTCTGCATTAATGGGGAGGACTGCAGGTTTGGGAGGTCATGGTGGAAGATGAGCTGACTAGGGTTTGGCAAGGGGGCAGGAGGTGCGTCCTGGAAGAAGCTGGGGTGGTGGGGGCTCATGGGGAAGTAGCAGTAGGGGTTTCTCATCTCCATCATCTTGCTGTACGGGTCTACCGCCTTGTGGAAGATCCTGCACACCACCCATTCCTCCTGCAAAAAGTATATCATGGACAATATAAGTTCAAAACATTGCTCAGAAATATAATCAACATATCCAAAAAAACGTAGATCGATATAATATTCTCTTTTGCATGGATTGTGATCTAGCTAGGACAGAAATGCGCTCTAGAGAATCTATCTATCTATATCTATATATTTACTCATGAACTTCTGCAAGCGGAGAGCACATTTATGCTTCATGGGCGAAACGACCCCATTTTTTATAAGCATATGGCACAGGGAGATATCAATGGAAGATTTGTTGATCTGCAGTAGGACGATTGGAGATCCTCGAGCCATGCATGCAAAGTACATGAGCCCTGAGAAGGGAACAAACACGTACCCAGTATGGTGTAGCATACTTATATCGCTAGCTAGCTCAGATACATCCTGTGTCAGTGCAAATCTGAAACTAGATTTTTGAGCAGAAACGGCCCACTGTGTACAGCATCATCGTCATGCTTATGATACTACCAGGCACCAGCATCGAATGAATGAACAAAAGTGTACTAGGCTACAAGTATAATAAGGATATATTCCAAATCAATCTGCATGCATATGTCACCTTATGCATGCAATGCAAGCACACGCATGCTGCATTCAATGCATCGTGATGTCTGCATCTACTTCTGCTAACGACCATGTAACTTGTTCTTGACCACTCCACAGTTGATGTTTCAACGACGAGCTCACACAGTGACTAGAAGCTCGAGAATGTATTTAGCAAAAAGAGTAGTAACAAAATGAAATGTTCATGGATGCAGCAATAATAGCGTGCAACCAACTACTGGATCAGTGCGCACCTTGCAGGAGCGGCGGGCGGCGCCGAAGTCGCCGTCGAGGCGGTACTCGTGGAGGACCCACTTGGTCTTCTCGCCGCGGGGGGCGCGGCCCCTGTAGAAGACCAGCGTCTTCTTCATGCCGAGGAGGGAGCCCGTGGCGGCGTTGAGCACCTCGCGGTCCTTGCCGGTGGCCTTCC
Source organism: Triticum aestivum (assembly GCF_018294505.1). Taxonomy (NCBI): domain Eukaryota; kingdom Viridiplantae; phylum Streptophyta; class Magnoliopsida; order Poales; family Poaceae; genus Triticum; species Triticum aestivum. The sequence goes on from NC_057813.1 coordinate 198,614,160, forward strand.
AGTAGCCGGCGCCGGTGGCGCGGTTGGTGCGGAGGCCCGTGGGGTATTTGCGGTCGCGGAGGCTGAAGAAGTACCACTCCCGCTCCCCCATCCTCGCCGCCTCCGGGAGGTCCCACGGCTCGCACCGGTTCAGGTCCACCTCCGCGATGTCCACGCCGCCGCAGCACGCGCCGTTGAAGACCTTGGCGGCGAGGTAGAAGGTCACAAGCTCCTCGTCGGTGGGGTGGAAGCGGAAGCCCGGGGGGAGGCCGTGCTCCCCGGCGGCCGCCTCGGCCGCCGCCATCTCCTCCCCGATCAACTCCCACAGCGCGTCGCCCATGGCCGCCGCCGGTTGGTGCTGGTGCTGGTGCATGCGCGGTTCGCCGGCCCTTCAACGGTCGCTCTCACACTCTCTACGAGCTAGGTGAAGCAAGCTGTGGCACGGCGAGCGAGTCAGTGTGAAATGGGTTGCTCTTGGCTATGGTGGTGTGGTGTGTGTGGATGCAAGAGGCCAATGGAGGGTCTATATAGTCGAGCACGGAAACGTAGAGAGACAACAGTGTTTATGCTTAGCCCAAAGCCCCTACCCCTCTCTCTCTCTCTCTCACCGCCTGTATTGGTATTGCTTTATCCCACAGTGTCGCTACCTAGCTAGCTAGGTGTAGATGAAGATGAGGGGTGAAATGAGCTACCGGAAGGGAAAGGTTAAAGGAGGGTGAAGGGTAAAGATGCACCTGGAACGGGCCCGAAGAGGAAACTTGATGGAGCTTAAGGGGGCCGTGAAGGCTAAAACCTTCTCGCAAACTAGAGCCACCTGCTGGATGGAAACCGCAACTAGCTAGCTAGACTCAGTACATCACAAGCGTGCATATACACGTACCGGCATCCATTACAAACGCGTTACATATGACATGTACGTATGCACATACTATGGGAACACATACACTGCGCATGCATGCGTCGATATGTAAGGCAAAAGATCGTGTACCTACAGGCCGATTGTAGTACGAGTAGTATTAATTTCAGGCAGATGGTGAAGTTACACAAGTTTCTGCCACTGTTGCCGTGTACTTATTTCAGGGTACCATGCATGTACCACTTCCACTGTGCGTATACAGGCAAGGAAGATTTTGGAACAACCCACGAAAAAGCCCCTTGTAGGCCTCTAGCACGGCGTGTTCAAACGCCCGCCCTTGCATGCATTTTCACAGGACTAATTCCATCGTGCGCATGCCATTGTTTCCTACTACTACTATACCAGTAGGACGCCTGGCTTTCTCCAAATGAAACCTACTCGTTGGTCAAGTATTGCAATTTTGTAAGGCCCTTGTCCTGGCTATCACTTGTCACTGGTACCCCACTCCTCTAGCAATTGTTTTGTTCGTAACGTGGCGGATTTGACGGCGACGGCGTGCGCATGCAAAAACTGTCCTATATCTCTCGTGAGTTGATCGATCCGGAGGCGTGCCGACCACAGCTAATATGCATCGTACGTACGTGCATGGACAGGGCCTATACTAATAGAAGCATGCACCTGAGCACGCACTTCAAATCATATGGACATATGCTAGTATCGATTAGCTATAGATATTGAAGAGCTAGCTAGCACATGAACATATAATATGCCTGGTCAGTATATGTTATGGGATTAATTGGATGAACAATATTAGCGCCCCAAATGTGACCATCATTAACGCACAAAATAAGTTAATTTTCCTTGACATGAACCATCCTTGTTCTCTCTCTATCACACACACACACACGCACACTTGCTTGTCTGCACGTGTTTGTCTGGGTGTGCATTTAATTTGGACTACCAGAAGAAGGTAGCAGGAGCTCCACCTGCATTGGGGTTTGGAATGGAGTTTGCACGAGTCCGGTAGTAAATTTCCATGTTCACCGTACAACACCTCCGGAATCCCAGTACCTGTTCTACCACTCTAGTCAGCTACCTTAAATTGCCACTATTGCGTTTGCTTGCAGGTTGGGACTAGCTAGATCAATCAGTGTACACATTTATCTTGCAATAGATCGACCCGTATGCATCATCCAATGCAAGAAATAAGAAGATCACTCAGTGATTCAAATCAAACTTTTAGAGAGGATCAGTACACGGCTAGAGCCTTAATTAGATCTTCATTTGCATTTCACAAAAGTTTAATCACACCTGGTTCACACGGCCAGAGCTAAATTAACACCATGGCACGGGATTCCTTCTCCTCTTTGAATGTTTGGAAGGATAGGAACGCCAGTGCACAACGGTAAGTAGGAGGAGCCATGGCCAAAAAGATTGGCGACCCCGAGGAGGAAGACGACCTGCAGAGCTAGGTGGATAGAGTAGCTGGCGGCTAGGCGCTAGTTGCAGGAAGGAAAGGTTGGATGAAGCAGGGGGGAAAGGTGGCCGGGCAGGGCAGCAGAGTCCGACGCGACGCGATGCGTTTCAATTCCTTGGCTCCATTCAGGGCCGCTGCGAGCTAGCGATTCGCCGCTAATCCCCAAAACAAAGGTTGAGCGTTGAGCATGCATGCACGTAGTACTACGTGTACGTACGCATGTCGTGGTAACAGATTTTATTTAGGGGCTAGGAGAGCTAGGTGAAAAGGAAACATGCTAGGGGTAATAATTTGCTTAGGGTGTCCCAATCATTGCCGTGCCTGAGATCACACGTTCATCGATAGGCAGCTACTACTCCTGCGTTTCGAATTACTCGTCGCGGAAATGGATGTATCTATTTTTTATATACGTCTAGATACATCAATTTCTGCGACAAGTAATTCCAAACGGAGGGAGTACTTGCTAGCTCGAGTAAGTTAAGGGCTAGCTGGAGTAAACAAGTGTACATTCTATCTTGAGAGGAACATATGGTAGTACTCCTAGTACTACTCATATGAGTATGAATTGATGAACATAACATGAACGTACCCTTGATGAATGCACTCATTTTAAATGACGATATTTCATGCAAATATGGACATGAATGTTTTTTTTAGAAAAGGAGGATGACCCCGGCCTTTGCATCTGGGCGATGCATAATTATTCACAAAAACCTTATAAAGTAATACATCAGTAAGTCTGAGGCCACCGTCTTGACAATATCTGTCGCTACTCCTATCCAGTTGATGAAGGGTGACGAAAGTCTGAGCCGAATACCGAATAGACCCCGCACCAAATCCTAACATCTAGAGCCGTAGGCCCCCGCCAAGCCGCTTGTCAGGTCTGGGGTGTAGAGGAATACGATGCAACTCTCAATGTATTGATTGGGTGCATATGCACATGTATATATAGTACATAGGGAAGTCCTATCCTCAACTATACACAAGAAGGAAGACTTGGGGTACAAGAATACACGTGCTAAATACATATACCCTCCCAATGCTGACGCAGAGACTGGACCGGAACTCCTCAAATGATGTCATGGGGAAGCCTTTGGTCATGATATCGGCAAATTGTTGGGAGGTGGGAACGTGTAAAACACGAACGTGGCCAAGAGCCACCTGATCCCGAACAAAATGCATATCAAGCTCAATATGCTTGGTGCGACAATGATGAACCGGGTTGACGGAGAGGTAGACGGCGGGGACGTTGTCGCAGTAGACCACCGTGGCCTTGTCAACAGGACACGAGAGCTCGTGAAGAAGCTGACGAAGCCAGGAACACTCGGCGACGACATTTGCCACAACGCGATACTCGGCCTTGGCGCTAGACCGGGAGACCGTTGGCTACCGCTTGGACGACCATGAAACCAAGGGCGGTTCAAGGAAGATGCAATAACCCGAAGTGGAGTGCCGTGTGTCTGGGTAATTGGCCCAGTCAGTGCCGGAGTAGGCGACGAGATCAGTGGCGGCAGAGGCGCGCAACGTGAGACCAATCCATAGCACCACGGATGTAGCGGAGAATCCGCTTGACAGCGGTCCAGTGAACATCTCGAGGAGCATGCATATGAAGGCAGACCTGCTGCACATCATACTGAAGCTCCGGTCGACTAAGAGTGAGGTACTGAGGAGCACCAACAATGGACCGGTAGAAGGCAACATCTGAAGTAGGAGAACCATTAGTAGCGGAGAGCTTGGCCTTCGTGTCAACAGGCGTGGCCGCGGGTTTGCAGTTAAGCATCCCAGCACGGTCAAGGAGCTCATGAGCGTACTTCCACTGATGAAGAAAGAAACCATCAGGACGGCGCACCACCTCAACACCGTGGAAGTAGTGCAAAGGACCCAAGTCCTTGATGGCAAACTCAGCGCGAAGACGATATGTAAGCTGGCGAAGGAGCTCAGGGGTGCATGTTGTCAAGATGATGTCATCAACGTAGAGGAGCAAATACACCGTGTCTGCACCCTGGCCGTAGACAAACAGATAAGCATCGGAGCGTGTAGAGCGAAAGCCGAGCTGATGAAGAAACACTGATTTGCGCTAGTACCAGGCGCGAGGAGCCTTCTTGAGCCCATATAATGAGCGGGAAAGCATGCACACATGATCTTGACACGCCGGATCAACAAACCCTGTGGGTTGCTGACAAAAAACCTTCTCCTCGAGATGACCATGAAGGAAGGCGTTGGAGATGTCCATCTGATGAACGGGCCAGGCACGAGATATCGCAAGCTATAAAACAGTGCAGATCGTCCCGGGCTTAACAACCGGAGCGAAGGTGTCTATGAAGTCCACGCCAGCACGTTGCCGGAAGCCACGAACAACCCACGCACCTTGTAGCGGTCAAGAGTGTCGTCGGGGTGAAGCTTGTGTTTGAAGACCCACTTCCCGGTGATCACGTTGGCGAGCCGAGGTCGGGAAACAAGCTGCCAAGTCCGGTTCCGCTGCAATGCATTGAACTCCTCCTGCATCGCAGCCATCCAAAGAGGATCACGATGAGCGGCTCGAACCGAGGACGGTAGATGGGATGGTGCAGACGTACTCGTCTGAGGCATAGCGCGAGCTCGGACGGAAGATACCCGTAAGGGAGCGCGTAACCGGGCCGACCGCGGCACCAGCCGCGGGTGGAGGCCCGGCAGGACCGACAGGCGCACCCACGGGAGAGGCCGACCCATCAGACGGGCCCGGTGCAGCAGAAGACGTCGGCAAGGCTGCAACAGCCATGGGTTCTGCGGTGGTGACGGGAGAGGCCGACCCAGCCGGCGAGAAGGACGTTGTGGGGGACGGCGAGGCAGTCGCGGGCGACGCTGACCCGACTGGCGAGGAGGACGCCATAGGAGGCATCGAAGCGGCCGCGGGCGAGGCCGACCCATCGTGCGGGGCACGGATGGGGGCGTCGAGCCCGAGGAGGCAGCAGCGGAGGAGCCCGACCCCGAGGGGGCCGCAGCGGGCGACGGAGCAGGAGCGCCCAAGGCCGACAGAGAGCGACGACGCGGAGGACCCGGCGCAGGAGAAGATGAAGGCGCTACCTATTCCTGTGCAAAGGGAAAAACATGCTCATCAAAGTACACATGCCGGGAGGAATGACATGGTGAGACATGGGGTCATAGCAGCGATAACCCTTAGTGTTGGCCGAGTAACCAAGGAAGACACATGGAACGGAACGAGGAGCAAGTTTGTGAGGTGCGGTGGCAGTGGTGTTAGGGTAGCAACGACAACCGAAGATCCGGAGGCCATCGTAGGAGGGAGGGTGCCATATACGAGATGGTGAGGCGCATAGATCCAGTGCGGGCGACAGGGTCTGAGGTTAATGGGGAGGGTGGCGGTGGCAAGAGCATCCGGCCAGAACCGGGAAGGCATGTATGCATGGAAAAGTAGGGTACGCACACACTCATTGAGGGTGCGTAGGATGCACTCATCATGACTGTTCTGCTGGGAGGTGTATGGGCACGTGAGGCAAAACACGGTGCCATGGGAAGAAAGAAGGTGGCGAATGGTGAGGTTATCAAATTCTTTGCCGTTGTCGGTTTGAAGTGCGAGTATGGGCCGCCCAAACTGTGTGGAAACATAAGCATAAAATGCAATGAGGGCAGCGGGAACATCGGATTTCCTATGAAGAGAAAATGTCCACACAAAGTGAGAATAATCATCCAGTATAACAAGATAATAGAGATAACCAGAATTACTGGGTACTGGAGAGGTCCATACATCGCTATGAATTAACTCAAACGAAAAAGAAGCAAATGTGGATGAGGAAGTAAAAGGAAGGTGAACATGTTTGCCTAACCGGCATGCTTCACAGGAGTGAGCGGTCGTTTTATTACATGAAAAAGAAAATCCTCCCATTATTTGACGAAGTGAAGAAGTGCTAGGATGCCCGAGGCGAGCATGCCAAAGATCGACGCTGGCAGAAAGGGCTCGAGGACCACCCGAAGATGATGGCGACTGAACTAGATTGAGGTCGCCGAGAGTGTCACAGCGGTGAAGAATCATCCTGGTGCGAGTGTCCTTTATAGAAAAGCCAAATTCGTCAAATTCCACAGTTACGGAATTGTCACGGGAAAGATTACGAACAAAAACTAAATCCCGAATGAGATGGGGAGAAACAATGACATTATTAAGAGAGAGAGGTCTAGAGTTAGATGGAAAACTAGTAAAACCAATATGAGAGATAGGAAGACCAGCACCATTGCCAATGATGATGCAGGAGGGAGTGTACATGGGATAGACGGAGGAGAGGTTACCGGGATGAGCAGACATGTGGGCGGTGGAGCTGGAGTCCATGAACCAATCGCCACCGCCAGAGTAGGGTGGTGGCGCCTGCTGGAGTGCTGCTAGGAGCGCCGGGTCCCAAACCCCGGGATAGGGCTGCTGGCCGTAGGCCGCGCCATACCCACGGGCGCCATATGCAGGAGGGGCTCCATAGGGGGACGCGACAAGCGGCGTAGGGGGACCACCGTAGGCGCCGAGGGCTCCTGCTTTAGGTGCGGCCAGGAGGGCTTGGTGTGTCGCCAGCCGAGGGCCGAGGATGCCCGGGGCAGGGGCTCGTGGCACCGGCATGCTATAAGCATGGACGACCCCCGTCCAGGGGTTGTAGCCGTCAGCCCAGGGCGGCGGGGGCTGCTGCACACCGTAGCGGGGCTGCTGGGTTGGCCACCGCCGCCACCTTTCCCTTTTCCTTGCGCTGGCCGCCACGGCCGCGACGGCAATTCCCGTCGTTCCCGCGCTGTGGCGCGGTGGTTGAGGGGGTAGCGGCACCGGCGGCGGCAGGGGTGCTGCATGGGGACCGGCTGACGAGGCGCCGGTGATGGTGGTGTCGGAGCGCCATGGGAGAGGCCGGCGGCGAGGGCGGTGTGAGCAGCGCGGGTACGGAGGTTCTTCATCCGTCGTTCCTGAAGACGAAGATAGGCCACTGCCCGCTCGTAGGTGGGGTTGGCCATGAGGGTGAGATTGGACGCGGCGTTGCCGAATTCCTCGTTGAGGCCGGCGATGAGCGTAGAAAGGAGAAGCTCATCTTCCACCTTGAACCCGACGTCGTTGAGCTCGTCGGAGAGGGCCTTGAGCCGGAGACGAAAGGCGTCGATGGTGGAGGCGTTCATGACACCCAAAAAACTCCCGCTACAAAAAACAATCCGTTGGAGCTTGTTGTCGGTGAAGAGGCCATTGATCTTGGTCCACACCGTGTAGGCATCGTCCCCATCGCAAACGACGGTGTGGAAGATGTCCCGAGATATAGTGAGGAAGAACCACCGGATGAGGGTGGCGTCGATGGCCAGCCAGTTGGCGTTGCGGTTTCCGGTGAAGTTGGTGAGGCCGTCCACATGATCACGAAGGTTGTACTCACGGAAGAGAAGATTGAAGTAGGTTTTACAGGCATAGTAATTGGCAGAGGTGTGGGAGAGGGTGATGGGAACGTGATCGGAGAGAGGGATATTGCGAATGTCGGCGGCAAGGGGCTCCTCGGGCTCTGACCCGTAGGAGGAATCGAACGGGTTTCTGGGACTGGAGGAGGATGACCTGGCCGACATGGCAGCGAGGCGTGGGATGGGTGGCTGCTCGGGTGTAGAGGGCGGTGGCGGCGCAGGTGTAGAGGACAGTAACGATGCAAGGTGAGAGAGGTGGCAACTCGGGTGTAGATGGAGGTTTAAGGTTTGAGGGGAGGCGGCGGCTCGGGGGTAGATTGGGCGGCGACTCGGGTTTTAGGGTTTTGGGAAGGGAGGTGCGGGGCGGCGCGGTGGAAGGAGGAGAGGCACGGCGCGGCGGCAGAGGTGCGGCGGCGCGGCAGCGGCGCTAGCGGCGGCGGCCAAGGGAGGCGACGGCGGCAGGACTAGGGCAGGGACCGAGGGTAGGTTGATAGCATGTAGAGGAATATGATGCAACTCTCAATATTGATTGGGTGCATATGCACATGTATATATAGTGTCCTATCATCAACTATACACAAGGAGGAAGACTTGGAGTACAAGAATACACATGCTAAATACTTATACTCAACATGGGGTACACACCGGTCTCACACACTCTTAGAGTGCGCTGACGCCGTCTTCCCCTGATCCATCTTCAAAGCAGGTACCGACACATCGACCGTTCCAGGCCTGCCCTCGACGCCACCATGACGCCAGACAATGCCATCTCCCTACGCACGTCCATCAAGATGCATCCAGCGCCGAGACTCTGCTGCACTGTGCCGCCGAGACCCACCGTCGATGATACGAATGATGCTATGCCGCTCCAGCTACATGCCATCTCACGTCGACTGCGAACTACCAGGAACTCCAACACCCTGAGCAGTCCCCGACTGGCACCTCCAGGAAGGAACACGACACCAAGGTGCCATCATCGCCCAACCAGAGGACCAGACACTTTCGCCTGCGCTCATGGAAGAGGTGGGAGGAGTAGGAACCACACCGAATCCTCCAGGAAGGGAATCGGCGCCAAGGGGCGTCGACTTTGGTGCGGCCGCCACGCAGGCCTGGAGTTCCCCCAGATCCATGCCCACCCGCCAGATCCGTCCACGCAGCACCGGTAAATGTCGACCGCAGTCGCCAAGTACCGTAGCTAGCACGAACCGAAGCAGATAAAGTCGGAGATGACGCTTCCCATGGAACTCCGGCCGGCCATCGAGGAGCCGCCGCAGCATCGGCGCCTCCACGCCGCTCACCCAGCCATGGAAGGCCGCCCATCTGCACCCGCCAATGCCCCCCGCTGGGCAGGCCGCACCGTGGACCACCGATCAAGGCCACCGCCCGGAGATCCGATCTGCTAGACGCCATCGCGCATGAGAGCCAGAGCCCACCACGCGTGTGTCCACGCACTGCACGTGCTCCCGTGCGCCGTACGCGCTCGCTGCCAGCCCTGATGCAAGCTCTCCACGGCGACCACACGCTCCCTCGGTGGACACCCCGCAATGCTCGAGCCCCGTGAGAGGGAAAACTGGAGTGCCCCGCCGCCATCGATGCCGTGCGAGCTTTACCTGACGGCGGCGAGGGAGAGAGATCTGGCAAGGAGGTTCACCCGACCGCATGATGCAATTGGTCTCGGGGGGCCAAACAACGATTGTGGTGAATGGAGAAGTAGGGAACTTCCTCCGCAACAAACGTGGGCTGCGTCAAGGGGACCCGGCTTCACCGTTGCTTTTCAACTTTGTGGCTGATGCCTTGGGCTCCATGTTAGATCAAGCAAGTGCTGCAGGCCACATCAGGGGAGTGGTTAGCAACTTGATCCCGGGGGGCATGTCGCACCTGCAGTATGTAGACGACATGCTCCTTCTTTTCGAGCCAGACTTGCACAGCATCGCAATGGTTAAGGCTATTCTCTTGTGCTTTGAAATTATGTCTGGGCTCAAACTTAACTTCCACAAGTGTGAAGTAGTGTCCATAGGATGGACGTGGCCGAAAGTTCACGTGTATCTAACTTGCTAAATTGCAAGCTAGGGAAGCTACCGTTTACTTACCTGGGCCTCCCGATCGCTGAGAAAAAGTGCTTGATCTCAGACTGGGAACCTCTCTGCACTAAGGTGGCGGGTACAGTCTGCCCGTGGAGAGGGAGATTCATGTCTTCAGGGGTAAGACTTATCTGAACCAACTCCATCCTTTCGTCCCTGCCTGTGTTTGTCATGGGTCTGTTCCTGCTGGCTGACAGGGTACACACCAAAATTGACACCCCTAGGGCTCGTTTCTTTTGGGAAGGGGCGGGGACGAAACATAAGTACCATATAGTAAAGTGGCAGCCAGTCTGCCGGCCCAAAGCCCAGGGGGGCCTTGGGATCATCAACTCAAAGTTGATGAACATTGCACTCATGTGCAAATGGATTTGGAAGCTGTCTCAGGGCGAGACTGGCCTCTGGATGGAACTCCTGCGTGCCAAATACTTCCCTGGTGGGAACTTTTTTGAGGCAGCAGGCCATGGGTCTCCTTTCTGGAACTCCATCCAATCCTTAAAATCGTACTTTGCCAGAGGGGCGAAATTCACGATTAATAACGGTCGCTCCATGCGATTCTAGCTTGACCTCTGGATCGGCCACCAACCCCTTTGGTCGGAGTTTCACGATCTTTATTCCATCGTTGTTGATCCCAACCAATTGGTTGCCACGGCCTTCAGCTCTTCCCCGCCTTCTATTTTCTTCAGAAGGGAGCTCTCAGGGCCTGAGGTGGATAGTTGGGATCGCTTGCGAGCTCTCATCACCGGAGTGCATCTGTCGTCCGATGCGGATTCGGTGTCTTGGAGGCTCACGGGTTCTGGCAAATTCTCGGTCAACTCTCTATATCAAGAGTTGGCGCGCGCTCCGGCCTTCCAGGCTGCCACGGGGCTCTGGAAGGCTCGAATCCCGCTTAAAATCAAGGTCTTTCTCTGGCAATTGTGTCATGATCGCCTTCCTACCTCCATAAGTGTAGCTAAGCGCAATGGGCCGGCCACATGGCCCTGCGTGTTGTGTGGTGTCACCAAAGACGCGGATCACGCGTTCTTTCGGTGTCATCTAGCACGCTTCGCATGGAGCGCGGTCCGGGAGGCCGCAGGCGTGGATTGGGATCCACGCTCCCGTTCCGAGCTAGTGTCGTCTTTGTCCTCGGTCCAGGGCTCCTACCGCCGTATCATGTGGACATGTACGACTGCTATGCTGTAGGCCCTCTGGCGAACTCGCAACAAGTTTACAATTAAGGGTGTTTTCCCATCTCACCCCGCTGACGTAATTTATAAATGCATCATTTTCTTACAGTAGTGGGCACCATTGGGAAGACAACAGGACGCTGATCTCCACCGCCACGCTTTCGATCGCCTCCGCCTTGTCTACTCGAAGGCCCGAGCTCCGTCGTGTGATGCCTTAGCTACCTAGGGAAGCGTAGCTCCTTTTGGATGTGATCTCTCTGAGCCTGCGCGCTCTTCTGTCGGCTATCTATGCCTTGTACCGCACTTTGCTTTTTGGCCGGCCGTCTTTATGTTCGATTTGTGTCTCCCGGACGTTGGTTTCTGCTCCTGTGTACGCTGCCTATGTTGTGGGCTTTATTAATTTAAAGCCGGATGCCCCTGACGTCTTCGTTAAGTTCATCCGGTGGCTAGGGTTCCGCCGGGCGACACGGGGGCCTCGATCTATGGGCAGGAATGCAGCGGAGGCTTGAGAAAAAACCCAGGAGTGGAGCTGAGTCCACAGGTTGTACGTGGCAGTACCTTCGCTGGCTCACTGAAAGTGGGTCCATACCCAAATGTCGGACTTAACAAAGAGGTATGCCATCGTGACCTGAACTGTAGAGCGTACATACTGCATCTAGCTGATGAACAAAGACTACTGCTAACCCGTGAAGATGCTCAGGGAATTACCGAAGATCCAGTGTAGAAAGGAAGTTATATGATGGTGAATCATTCAGCTTGGTTTCAAGCGACGGATCGAGGGTACCTGAAGAGATCCAAGGGGCAGAGGGATGAGCAGGGAGACAGAGCGTGCAGTGGAAATCTGGCGCGCACTGTTGGTGTTGCCGGGTGCTGGAGCTCGGCGCCTGGCCGGCCGGGATGGGGAAGGGGAAAGGGTTTGTTGGGTGCAGGCAGGCGGCCTTAATTATTTCACCGCGCGCGGCACGGCAGGAGCCGAGCTGCCATGGCAGCGCAGCTCGGACCAGAGAGGGGAGGAGGAGGGGAGGGAGATGGGTTGCAGCTGCCGCGCCGCGGCGCAGGGCAGGGCAGGGCAGGGGAATGGCCACGTGCGAGAGCGGCGCGCGGACGGAGGTGACGAGACGACTCGGCACGGCCGGGCCGCACGCTCGTGCACACGCGATCGTCCAATCTCCACTGCATGATGCCCTTTCTTCTCTCCTCTGCCCATGCCCCTCAACGCATCTCCCTCTCTCTCTCCCTTTCTCTCAGCCGGCTAAGCTAGCTGTAGGGATGCAGTTTGCAGCAGAGTAGCTAGTAGCTAGCTAGCTAGCTAGCTAGCTAGGACGGCAAGCAAAATATTTTACTACTGTGCATTCCATATTTCTACTCGATCCGTTCGTCTTCGCGGCCTGGCCCCGGCCGCCCAAGGCAGCAGGATCATCTTGGCTTTTCCACACAGCTGTTCGTGTTCCTGACTCCCAGAAAGCACCAATATTATACCATCTATTGTCCATTCACCTGCGCCGCGCACGCACGTACGTACTCCACTAATAGTTAACTGATTTCATATCAACAGGTAACAGAAGAACGGAGCACGCACTGGCACCACGGCTCCCGCTGAGACGAGCAGCTTCGTAATTAGCTGGCGAGATCGGATCATAAGCTAGGTTAATTAATCAGTTTATACTGCCGTTGGTTTTGGTTATCGCATGCATCATGCATGCACGGCAGGAAGGGGGGTGGGGGTGGAGGAGGAACAATTGAATGCGCGAGGTGAGGCAGGAAGCGAGCGAAGAAACGGATACTGCAAGGGCGCAGCTCCTGTCAAGTTCCGCATTCAAAGCATGTGCAGCAGGCAGGTTTTGGAACTGGGAGAGAGCTAGCTGCCCGCACGGTGGCATGGTGTACGTGCATGCGTGTCTGGCCGCCCAGGTGGAGCAGGGAAAGGGGCCCTCCCTTCCTATGCCAGGAGGAAGGAACTGCGAGTCTCTGCTTGCATGCATTCACCTTGTACTAATACGCTCTTTATATGAAGATAGTCCGGCTTGCTCCGAAGCGCCGAGGCAAACTGTTCGCACGTCCGTTTACCACGGCACAGACGTTCGCGACGCCTGACCTTATACTTCCTCTGGCCTGTCAGTTGGTGACACATTGATCGTTCCCCTCTCTCACACATCGTAGCCAACACACCCGGCCGCCCCGTCCTTGCCGCCGCCGCCCAGTTTCGGCGGCCAGGCCATCGCCCGCACCCACATGCCTTCCCCAGCTGCACACTACACCCAACGACCGTTCTTATCAGGGTTGCTGGACTGTTTTCGCCGCCCACATAGCACCCTAAGGGCATCTCCAGCCGCGCCCCAACAGGCCCCCCAGGCCACTTTTTCGGCGCCGGCACCGAAAAAAATGGCCCAGTCGCGTCTCCAGGACGCCGAAAATCGCCGGTTCGGATCTTTTTTTCGCCCGGCGGTCACAGGCCGAACCTGGCGCGCTGGGGAGCCGTTGGGGGCTCCGGCGCTAGGGAAAAGCACGCCTGGCCCACACAGACAGGGGAAAAGTCAAGGTTTTCTTCCCCCGACTCGCCTCGTACCCCCCGCGCCGGAAAATAGCAGCGCTTCGCCGCGGCAGCCCCTCCCGCAGCAGCTGGGCGTTTCCGGCCGTCGTTTCCGGCCGCGGAGGCGCGGTTTAACGGCGGGTACACGCCCACCGAGCGCAAGGTGTTCGGCGTTTTGACTGTCTCGGCAATGGACTCGGATGAGGAGGAAGAGCTCGCCGCACTGTTGGAGGAGGAAGCCGCGGCCGACGTCCAGGAAGAAGAGTATCTGATGGTGCTCGCCGCTCTCGCCCAGCTGCTGGCGAGCAATGAAAAGCCGTGTCGAGGTGGCTCGGCGCCGGGGCGGGTGAAAGCAAAGAACCGGCATCCTCTGCAAGGCTACTGCATGCTCTACTCCGACTACTTCGTCGATGCTCCACTTCATGGCGAGAGAACATTTCGGCGCCGTTATCGGATGAGCCGAAAGCTCTTCCTCAGGATTGTGAATTCCATCCGGGAGTTCGACAACTACTTCAAGTGCAAGATGGATTGCACTGGCGCTCTTGGATTCACCTCCATCCAGAAGTGCACGACAGCGATGAGGATGCTTGCATATGGAGCTCCCAGTGATTCACTCGACGACTTTGGGCGCATGGCCGAGTCCACCAGCATAGAGTGTTGCTACAAGTTCTGCCGGGCAGTGGTGGCAGTGTTTGGGCCACAATACTTGAGAACACCCAATGCGGAAGACACTGCTCGGATCCTAGCCCAGAATGCAGCAAGAGGATTTCCTGGGATGCTTGGAAGCATCGACTGCATGCATTGGAAATGGAAGAACTGCCCATTTGGTTGGCAGGGGATGTACAAAGGCGCCAAAGGCGGTTGCAGTGTGGTGCTTGAGGCGGTAGCCACACAGGACCTCTGGATTTGGCACTCCTTCTTTGGTATGCCAGGAACTCACAATGACATCAACGTGCTGCAGTGCTCTCCTATTTTTGCCAAGCTCGTTGAGGGCCATTCTCCTCCGGTGAACTTCGAGATCAATGGGCACCAATACAACAAGGGGTACTATCTAGCTGACGGCATCTATCTGAGATGGTCGACATTTGTGAAGACGATCTCAAACCCTGTGGCAGGAGGCAAGAACGCCTGGTTTGCGAAGCTTCAGGAGTCTTGCAGGAAGGATGTCGAGCGGGCATTTGGTGTGCTCCAATCTCGATTCGCTATTGTTCGGTACCCCGCTCAGACCTGGTCGAAAGATCAAATGTGGGAGATCATGACTTGTTGTGTCATCTTGCACAACATGATCATCGAGAGCGAGCAAGAAGACCCAGTGTTTGACACTGAATCATACTACAGGCAGGGTCCTCTAGTCGAAGTTGATCACCAGCTACCGGCAACTTGGACTACCTATCTCAGTATGTTGTAGTATTTTGTTGAAGTATTTGATTTTTCTGTGATGAAATATGTGATAAGGAATAATTGTGTTGATAATTGAACGCCGAGACACGGCAAAACCACGCCGAATATGGGCCTATTCTCGCCCATATGGGCCGTTTATTCGCCGAAATTGGGCTGCAAAGTGGGCCAATTTCGGCGCCTGGGGGCGACGACTGGGCGCAAAACCGCCCCCAGCGCCGAGTGTATCGCCGGCTCGCCCCCAGGGGGCGATTTGTATGCATCCTGGGGGGGCCAACGGCTGGAGATGCCCTAACGTCCACGCCACCCCCTCACCTCTGCCGGTGGCAACAACGCTTGAAGCGCGGCTACCTCGCTCGCTGGTCACCTCCACGCTGACGAGCATGTTACCTTATTTGGGAGAGACGCGAGGCTCTTCACCGGCCAGCTTCTTCCACCATGCCCACAGGTGTTCGACGTTTCGCTCGCAAGGTACAAATGGATAATGGCGATGAGTACTTTTTCAACAACTTCTACGGTTCGGATGATTCATCATCCGATGCTGAGGAGATTACGGTTTATGCCTTGGTCGTCCATGACCACACTAGTAGACAATGACCAATGATTAGGAGCTCGATCCCGGGGCATACTCCGCCATGAATCGCAACAGAGAGAGCGGCCATTTCCTACTCTGACATGACTACTTCCAATCCGCTGACCCACTCTTCAAACACAACCTCTTCCGGTGCCACTTTCGGATGGATAGATATGTGTTCAATCGTATCCGGGAGGCGATGGTGGTGTACGATAGGTATTTCGAGTGCAAGGAGGATGCCCCGGGAAAGGTTGGCTTCTCCTTTTATCAGAAATACACTGCAACTATTCGGATGCTTGCAGACGAAATACCCGGTGATCTTATGTGTGATTGCG
This sequence comes from Triticum aestivum, assembly GCF_018294505.1. Lineage (NCBI taxonomy): Eukaryota > Viridiplantae > Streptophyta > Magnoliopsida > Poales > Poaceae > Triticum > Triticum aestivum. Next base: position 198,629,950 of record NC_057813.1, read on the forward strand.
AAACTCGCACTAGTAGAAAAACTACTTTACGTGAGGCATATTAGTCCCGGTTTGTAAACGAACCGACACTAATGTGACCATTAGTGCCGGGTTCAACGGCTAGTCGGGCGGGCATCATTAGTCCCGGTTCGTGTTGAACCTATAGTACCGGTTCGTGCCACGGACCGGGACTAAAGGGGTGGTGGCAGGCTTCTAGAGGCTCATATTTATTCCCGGTTTGTGTCATGAACCGGGACTAAAGGTTATCCTATATAAACCCTTCGTCCAGCCCGCGATCGAGCTCTCCGTTCTTCCCCTTTCCTCTCCTCTCCTCTCTGTTCTTCCCCAAAGCTCGAGCTCATCCTTCATTTTGCCCAAAATTTGTCAAGATTTGAAGGCCCCCCATCCATCCAAGTGATCACAAAGGTTAGCAACTTTGTCCTTTTATCTCTCATTGCTAGATTATCTCTTGTAATGCTAAGTATAGTGATTTGTTGGTTTTACTTTGGTAGTAGTTATATGTGGTAGTTTATTTGATTTATATGCACTTTGAACTCAAATGAACTCTTAGTTTGCATATGTAGGTGTGGTTTACTTAGTGCCTTCCCGTCCCCGTCCTAACCAACGTCGATCGCCCGCACCGTCCCGTCGCCGGCACCACATTAGTGAGCCTCTTGTTCTTATCTTTTTTATAAAAAAAATTCATGTTTGTGTGATTTAGCTATATAGTTACTTGTATAATTTTCTTTCCCGTACGTAGTTTGTTATACATAGTGGCATGGTTTTGATATCCGTCCCCGTCGGCCCTCGTCCAGTTTATGATTCGGATGTGGTATATTCTCTTTTATAACTATTTGTTGCATTTCGTGTTTATGACAAATTATGCCCACCAAGTTGACATAGATATTTTTATCTAGGAGGTATGTGAACCAGAAATTCCAACCGACCCTCTTGTCGAGAGGTTAAATTTAGTTGAAAAAGAAAACGAGTATTTGAAAGAAAAATTGAAAAGAATTGAAGAAGAGAAGATGAAACCGGAGTTGTATGTTGCCGATGTCGTCGATGATCACAAGATCAAGATGGAGAAAATGCGTTTGAAGATTAGAAAATATGCCATTTATAGTGAGGCTTGGTATCATTATGTTGTTGTATCAATTGCTACCTTAGTTGCGATCTTGATCGCATTTGTTGTTGCATTTAAATGCTTTAGCTAGAGAGTTTGTATGTTGTTTTATGAGAACAAGTGTGTATGAACTTTATATATGAACTTGTATTAATTTGGTCTTTTTGATGTTGTGTAATGGAGATGAGACGGCAATGGATGTACAATGACTTATGCTCTCCCCAGTTCGCTAAAGGCGTGCATACCTTTCTGATTGCGACTGAGGCAAACAAGCGGGCGGATGGCATTATGTGTTGTCCATGTGCTGTCTATAAAAATGATCAGAATTACTCTAAGTCAACATCCATCCACGTCCACCTGTTTGAGTCCGGTTTCATGCCCCACTATAATGTTTGGACCAAGCACGGAAAAGAGGGGTTATGATGGAAGACAATGAAGAAGAAGAGGACGATGACAGCTATCCTGGCCATGGGTTCCCTAAATACGATGGTACAACAATGGGGAAGAAGCTAAGCCGATAATGCGGGAAGAAGTTGAAGAAGAGGCATAGATGAGCCCGCTGATGATCTTGGTCGGGCCATTGCCGATGCAAAGAGAAACTGCGCAAGATGAGAGGCTGAAGTTGCAGCGCATGTTAGAGGATCATAAGAAATTGTTGTACCCAAATTGCAAAGATGGCAAGAAAAAGCTGGGCACCACACTGGAATTGCTACAATGGAAGGCGAAGAATGGTGTATCTGACAAGGGATTTGAAAAGTTGCTGATAATGTTAAAGAAGATGCTTCCAAAGGACAATGAATTGTCCGGCAGAACGTACGAAGCAAAGAAGGTTGTCTGCCCTCTAGGATTAGAGGTGCAAAAGATACATGCATGCCCTAATGACTGCATCCTCTATCGCGGTGAGTACGAGGATTTGAATGCATGCCCGGTATGTGGTGTAATACGCTATAAGATCAGCCGCGATGACCCTGGTGATGTTGAGGGCGAGTGCCCAGGAAGAAGATTCTTGCCAAGGTGATGTGGTATGCTCATATAATACCACGGTTGAAACATTTGTTCCAAAACAAAGAGCATGCCAAGTTGATGTGATGGCACAAAGAAGACTGTAAGAAAGACGGGAAGCTGAGAGTACCCGCTGATGGGTCGTTGTGGAGAAAAATTGAGAGAAAGTGGGAGGACTTTGCAGGTGACGCAAGGAACGTATGGTTTGGTCTAAGCACAGATGACATTAATCCTTTTGGGAGCAGAGTAACAATCATAGCACCTGGCTTGTGACTCTATGTATGTATAACCTTACTCCTTGGTTGTGCATGAAGCGGAAGTTCATTATGATGCCAGTGCTCATCCAAGGCCCTAAGCAACACGGTAACGACATTGATGTGTACCTAAGGCCATTAGTTGAAGAACTCTTACAGCTGTGGAATGAAAAAGGTGTATGTGCATGGGGTGAGCTCAATCAGGAGGAATTTGACCTACATGCGTTGCTGTTTGTGACCATCAATGATTGGCCTGCTCTCAGTAACCTTTCAGGACAGACAAACAAGGGATACCGTGCATGCACGCACTGTTTAGATGATACCGATAGTATATATTTGGATAATTGTAAGAAGAATGTGTACCTGGGACATCGTCGATTTCTTCCGAGCAGACATCCCGTAAGAAAGAAAGGCAAGCATTTCAAAGGTGAGGCAGATCACTGGAAGAAGCCTCGCGCACCGTACTTGTGATGATGTACTTGATATGGTCAAGGATTTAAAAGTAATCTTTGGAAAGGGTCCTGGCGGACAATCTGTTCCGAATGACGCTGACGGATGCGCACCCACGTGGAAGAAGAAATCTATATTTTGGGACCTACCCTATTGGAAAGACCTAGAGGTCCGCTCTGCAATCGACGTGATGCATATGATGAAGGATCTTTGTGTCAACCTGCTAGGCTTCTTGGGCGTGTATGGGAAGACAAAAGATACACACAAGGCACGGGAGGACCAGCAATGTATGCACGGGAAAGACGGCATACATCAGGGTCGTGCCAGCTACGCTCTTACCAAAGAAGAGAAGGAAATCTTCTTTGAATGCCTGCTCAGTGTGAAGGTCCCGTCTGGATTCTCGTCGAATATAAAGGGAAGAATAAATATGGCAGAGAAAAAGTTTCAGAACCTAAAGTCTCATGACTGCCACGTGATTATGACGGGCCTTCTTCCGGTTGCATTGAGGGGGCTTCTACCGGAAAACATTCGATTAGCCATTGTGAAGCTATGTGCATTCCTCAATGCAATCTCTTAGAAGGTAATCGATCCAGAAATCATACCAGGTTAGAGAATGAATTGGTGCAATGTCTTGTCAGTTTCGAGTTGGTGTTCCCACCATCCTTCTTCAATATCATGGCACACACAATATGTTCCCCTTTGAGAGGTTCATGGGAGTCTTAAAGAAATATGTTCATAACTGTGCTAGGCCAGAAGGAAGCATCTCCAAGGGCGATGAAAATGAGAAGGTCATTGAGTTTTGTGTTGACTTTATTCCTGACCTTAAGCCGATTGGTGTTCCCGAATCGCGCATGAGGGCAGACTAGGTCGAAAAGGCACACTTGGACCGAAAGCAATAATATGTATGGACGGACATTCTCTCACTCAAGCACACTATACGGTTCTAAAAAATTCCTCCTTGGTGGCTCTGTATATCGAGGACCACAAAAATATTCTACGCTCCAAACACCCGGAGCAGCCCGACGACAGGATTACACGTGAACAAACGGGGACTTTCGCCGGTTGGTTGCAGACACGTCTCATGCATGACGACACTGTTGAAGATGAGTTGTACTTGCTGTCCAAGTTACCATCTTCGAATATATTGACTTTCAAAGGGTACGATATAAATGGAAATACATTTTACACGATCGCCCAAGATAAAAAGAGCACCAACCAAAACAATGGTGTCCGCTTTTGAAGGAAATATGCCCTAGTGGCAATAATAAAGTTGTTATTTTATATTTCCTTATTCATGATAAATGCTTATTATTCATGCTAGAATTGTATTGATCGGAAACCTAAATAAATGTGAGAATACATAAACAAACATTTTGTCCCTAGTGAGCCTCCACTTGACTAGATCATTGATCAAAGATGGTTAAGGATTCCTAACCATGGACATGAGTTGTTATTTGATAACGGGATCACATCATTAGGAGAATGATGTGATGGAAAAGACCCATCCATTAGCTTAGCATATTGATTGTTCCGTTTTATTGCTATTGCCTTCTTCATGTCAAATACATATTCCTTCGACTACGAGATTATGCAACTCCTAGATACTGGAAGAATGCCTTGTGTGCTATCAAACGTCACAACGTAACTGGGTGATTATAAAGATGCTCTATAGGTATCTCCAAAGGTGTTTGTTGAGTTGGCATAGATCGAGATTAGGATTTGTCACTCTGAGTATCGGAGAGGTATGTCTTGGCCCTCTTGATAATACACATCATAAGAAGCCTTGCAAGCAAAGTGACTAATGAGTTAGTTGCTGGATGATGTATTACGGAACGAGTAAAGAGACTAGTTGGTAATGAGATTGAACTAGATATGAAGATATCGACGATCGAATCTCGGGCACATAACATACCGATGGACAAAGGGAATCACATATGTTATCATAACGGTTCGACCGGTAAAGATCTTCATAGAATATGTGGGATCCAATATGAGCATCCATGTTCCGCTATTGGTTATTGACCGGAGAGGTGTCTCGGTCATGTCTACATAGTTCTCGAACCCGTAGGGTCCGCACGCTTAACGCTCATTGACGATATAGTATTGTATGAGTTATGTGATTTGGTGACTGAATGTTGTTCGGAGTCCCAGATGTGATCACGGACATGATGAGGAGTCTCTAAATGGTCGATAGGTAAAGATTGATATATAGGACAATGATATTTGGACACCGGTAGTATTCTGGAGTGTATCGGGTATTTATCGGAGTACCGGAACCCCGAGGGGGAAGATATGGGCCATATGGGCCATGAGAGGGGAGCACAACAACCGACAAGGGGTGGCGCGCCCCCCTATGGCAGGAGCCCGATTGGGAGAAGGAAAAAGGGGGTTTCTCCCCCCTTTCCTTTCTCTCTTCCCCTCCCCTTTCTTCTCTGGTGGAAAAAGGCAGGGGGCACCACTTGGGGAAACCCCAACTAGGATTCGGATCCTACTTGGGGTGCCCCTGGCTGCTCCGTCCTCCCCCCACCTATATATATGTGGGAAGGGGGTGCCTAGCACACCCCAGACATTATCTTAGCTGTGTGTGGCGCCCCCTCCACAGTTTACGCCTCCGATCATAACTTCGTAGTGCTTAGGCGAAGCCCCGCGGAGATCACTTCACCGTCACCGTCACCATGTTGTCGTGCTGATGGAACTCATCTACTACCTCAACATCTTGCTGGATCAAGAAGGCGAGGGACATCAACGAGCCTAACGTGTACAGAACTCGGAGGTGCCATACGTTCGGTACTCGATCGGTGGATCGCGAAGAAAGTTCGACTACAACAAGCGCATTGTGAAACGCTTCCGCTTACGGTCTACGAGGGTACGTAGATACACTCCCCCTCGTTGCTATGCATCTCCTAGATAGATCTTGCATGAGCGCATGATTGTTTTTTGAAATTGCATGCTACGTTCCCCAACAGTGGCATCAGAGCCAGGTCTATGCATAGATGATATGCACGAGTAGAACAGAAAGAGTTGTGGGCGGTGATCGTCATACTGCTTACCACCAATGCCTTATTTTGATTTGGTAGTATTGTTGGATGTGCTGCCCGGACCAACCTTACATGACCACATTCATGAGACCGGTTCCACCGACAGACATGCAACTAGTTTTGCATAAAGGTGGCTTGCAGGTGGCTGTTTTTGCAGGGCATGTTGTGATGTGATATGGTCAAGACATGATGTAATATACGTTATTGTATGATATGATCATGTTTTGTAAAAATTATCGGCAACCGGCAGGAGCCTTATGGTTGTCCCTTTATTCTATGAAATGCAAACGCCATGTAATTGCTTTACTTTGTCACTATGCGTTAGCGATAGTTGTAGAAGCAATAGTTGGCGAGACACCACGACGCAACGATGGAGATCAAGGTGTTGAGCCGGTGACGATGGAGATCATGACAATGCTTTGGAGATGGAGATCAAAAGCACAAGATGATGATGGCCATATCATGTCACATATTTCAATTGCATGTGATGTTTATCTTTTATGCATCTTATTTTGCTTAGTACGACGGTAGCATTATAAGATGATCCCTTAACTAAAATTTCAAGGTATAAGTGTTCTCCCTAAGTATGCACCGTTGCGACAGTTCGTCGTGTTGAGACACCATGTGATCATCGAGTGTGATAGACTCTACTTTCACATACAACGGTTGCAAGACAGTTTTGCACATGCAGAATACTCAGGTTAAACTTGACGAGCCTAGCATGTACAGCCATGGACTCGGAACACTGGAGACCGAAAGGTCGAGCGTGAATCATATAGTAGATATGGTCAACATAGATATGTTCACCATTGATGACTACCCCATCTCACGTGATGATCGGACATGGGTTAGTTGATTTGGATCATGTATCATTTAGATGACTTGGGGGATGTCTATCTAAGTGGGAGTTCTTAAGTAATTTGATTAATTGAACTTAATTTATCATGAAGTTAGTCCTGATAGTATTTGCATATCTGTGTTGTAGATCAATGGCCTGTGCTACCGTTCCCCTGAATTTTAATGCGTTCCTAGAGAAAGCTAAGTTGAAAGATGATGGTAGCAACTACACGGACTGGGTACATAACTTGAGGATTATCCTCATTGCTACACAGAAGAATTATGTCCTTGATGCACCTCCAGGTGAAAGGCCTGCTACAGGAGCAGATGCGGATGTTTTGAACGTTTGGCAAGCTTGATTTGATGACTACTCGATAATTCAGTGTGCCATGCTTTACGGCTTAGATCGGGACTTCAAAGACGTTTTGAACGACATGGAGCATATGAGATGTTCCAAGAGTTGAAGTTAATATTTCAAGCAAATGCCTGAGTTGAGATATATGAAGTTTCCAACAAGTTCTATAGTTGCAAGATGGAGGAGAACAGTTCTGTCAGTGAACACATACTCAAAATGTCTGGGTATCATAATCATTTGACTCAGCTGGGAGTTAATCTTCCAGATGATAGTGTTATTGACAGATTTCTTCAATCACTGCCACCAATCTACAAAGGCTTCATGATGAACTATAATATGCAGGGGATGGAGAAGAAAATTCCCGAGCTCTTCGCAATACTAAAAGCTGCGGAGGTAGAAATCAAGAAGGAGCATCAAGTGTTGATGGTTAACAAGACCACTAGTTTCAAGAAAAAGGGAAAAGGGAAAGAAAGGGAACTTCAAGAAGAATGGCAAGCAAGTTGCCACGCCCGGAAAGAAGCCCAAAGCTGGACACAAGCCTAAAACTGAGTGCTTCTACTACAAAGGGACTGGTCACTTGAAGTGGAACTGCCCCAAGTATTTGGCGGATAAGAAGGTTGGCAAAATGAACAAAGGTATATTTGATATAGATGTTATTGATGTGTACCTTACTAATGCTCATAGTAGCGCCTGTGTATTTGATAGTGGTTCGGTTGCTCATATTTGTAACTCGAAACATGAGCTACAGATTAAACGAAGATTGGCTAAGGACGAGGTGACGATGCGCGTCGGGAATGGTTCCAAGGTCGATGCAATCGCCGTCAGCATGCTACCTCTACATCTACCTTCAGGATTAGTTTTAGACCTAAATAATTGTTATTTGGTGCCAGCATTGACATTAACATTATATCTGGATCTTGTTCAGTGCGAGACGGTTATTCATTTAAATCAGAGAATAATGGTTGTTCTATTTATATGAGTAATATCTTTTATGGTCATGCACCCTTCAAGAGTGTTCTATTTCTGTTGAATCTCGGTTGTGGTGATACACATATTCATAATATTGAGGCCAAAATATGCAAAGTTGATATGATAGTGCAACATATTTGTGGCACTGCTGTAGGTCATATTGGTGTAAACCGCATGAAGAAACTCCATGCAGATGGATTTTTGGAATCACTTGATTATGAATCATTTGATACTTGCGAACCATGCCTCATGGGCAAGATGACTAAAACTATGTTCTCCAGAACAATGGAGCGAGCCAATGACTTATTGGAAATAATACATACCGATATATGTGGTTTGATGAGTGTTGAGGCACGCGGTGGGTATCATTATTTTCTAACCTTCACAGATGATTTGAGAAGATATGGGTATATCTACTTAATGAAACACAAGTGTGAAACTTTTGAAAAGTTCAAAGAATTTTCGAGAGAAGTGGAGAATCATCATAACAAGAAAATAAAGTTTCTACGAACTGACCACGGAGGCAAATATTTGAGTTACGAGTTTGGCCTTCATTTAAAAAATTGTGGAAAAGTTGCACAACTCACGCCACCTAGAACACCACAGCGTAATGGTGTGTCCGAACGTCATAACCATACTTTATTAGATATGATGCAATCTATGATGTCTCTTACCGATTTACCTCTATCTTTTTGGGTTTATGCATTAGAGATAGCTGCATTCACGTTAAATAGGGCACCGTCTAAATCCGTTGAGACGACACCGTATGAACAGTGGTTTGGCAAGAAACCTAAGTTGTCGTTTCTTAAAGTTTGGGGTTGCGACACTTATGTAAAAAGGCTTCAGCCTGATAAGCTCAAACCCAAATCAGAGAAGTGCGTCTTCATAGGATACCCTAAGGAAACAATTGGGTACACCTTCTACCACAGATTCGAAGGCAAGATCTTTGTTGCTAAGAATGGAACCTTTCTAGAGAAGGAGTTTCTCTCGAAAGAAGTGAGTGGGAGGAAAGTAGAACTTGATGAGTTAATTGTACCTTCTCTCAATTTGGAAAGTAGCTCATCAGAGAAATCCGTTCCCGTGATGCCTACACCAACTAGAGAGGAAGATAATGATGGTGATCATGAAACTTCAGATCAAGTTACTACCGAACCTCGTAGGTCAACCAGAGCATGATCCGCATGAGAGTGGTAAGGTAATCCTGTTTTCAAAGTCATGTTACTAGACCATGATGAGCCTATGAACTATGAAGAAGCTATGATGAGCCCAGATTCCGATAAATGGCTTGATGCCCTGAAATCTGAGATAGGATCCATGTATGAGAATGATGTCTGCTAGAACTAGTTGGTATTTCCCCAAATAGGAAGGGATGATGTAGTATAGCGATGGTAGGTATTTCCCTCAGTGATGAGACCAAGGTTATCGAACCAGTAGGAGAACCTCCTCACACCACGTAAACAGCACCTGCACACAAATAATAAATACTCGCAACCCATGTGTTAAAGGGGTTGTCAATCCCTTTCTGGTACGGCACCTCAAGATAGGCAAAATAACGTGAGGTAAAAGTGGTAGATAGGATAAATAGATCGCGGAACAAATAAATTTCAGCATGCTATTTTTGGTTTAATAGATCTGAAAATAAAAGCAAAGGAAAATAGATCGCAAAGGCAAATATGATGAAAACAGACCCGGGGGCCGTAGGTTTCACTAGTGGCTTCTCTCGAGAAAAATAGCAAACGGTGGGAAAACAATTATTGTTGGGAAATTGATAGAACTTCAAATAATCATGACGATATCCAGACAATGATCATTATATAGGCATGACGTCCAAGATTAGTAGACCGACTCCTGCCTACATCTACTACTATTACTCCACACATCGACCGCTATCCATCATGCATCTAGTGTATTAAGTTCATGGGAAAACAGAGTAATGCAATAAGAACGATGACATGACGCAGACAAGATCTATTTATGTAGAAATAGACCCCATCTTGTTATCCTTAATAGCAACGATACATACGTGTCATTTCCCTTTTTGTCACTGGGATCAAGTACCGTAAGATCGAACCCATCACAAAGCACCTCTTCCCATTGCAAGATACATAGATCAAGTTGGCCAAACAAAACCCAAATATCGGATAAGAAATACGAGGGTATAATAAATCATGCATATAATAGATCAAAAAAGACTCAAATAACTTTCATGGATAAAAACATATATCCGAGCATAAACTCAAAGTTCATCGGATCCCAACAAACAAACCGCGAAAAGGCTTACATCATATGGATCTCCAAGAGACCATTGTATTGATAATCAAGAGAGAGAGGAAGCCATCTAGCTACTAACTACGGACCCGTAGGTCTACAAAGAACTACTCATGCATCATCGGAGAGGCACCAATGGACATGATGAACCCCTCCGAGATGGTGTCTAGATTGGATCTCGTGTTTCTGGACTCTGCGGTGGCTGGAATTGAATTTCGTCAACCCCCCTAGGGTTTCTGGAATATTGGGGTATTTATAGAACAAAGAGGCGGTGCAGGAGGCCAACGAGGAGGGCACAGCCCACCGGGCGCGCTTGGGCCCCCAGGCACGCCCTGGTGGGTTGTGCTCCCCTCAGGTGTGTTCCTGGCCCACTAGATGTCATCTAGCCCAAAAAAATCCACAAAAAGTTTCGCTGCGTTTGGACTCCATTTGGTATTGATTTCCTGCGATGTAAAAACATGCAGAAAACAACAACTGGACCTAGGCACTATGTCAATGGGTTAGTACCAAAAAATATATATATAATGACTATAAAATGATTGTAAAACATCCAAGAATGATAATATGACAACATGGAACAATAAAAAAGTATAGATACGTTAGAGACATATCAGAGAACAAAGTTTGGACTTTGGTGGACTTGTCCGATGATCGGCGAGCCATAGAGAATAATTGGATCTTGAAGAATAAGACTGACGCTGATGGTAATGTTACTGTCTACAAAGCTCAACTTGTCGCAAAAGGTTTTTGACAAGTTCAAGGAGTTGACTACGATGAGACTTTCTCACCCATAGCGATGCTTAAGGCTGTCCGAAGCATGTTAGCATTTGCCACATTTTATGATTATGAAATCTGGCAAATGGACATCAAAACTACATTCCTTAATGGATTTCTTAAAGAAGAGTTTTATATGATGCAACCAGAAGGTTTTTTCGATCCTAAAGGTGCTAACAAAGTGTGCAAGCTCCAGCGATCCATCTATGGACTGGTGCAAGCATCTTGGAGTTGGAATATACGCTTTGATGAGGTGATCAAAGCATATGGTTTTATATAGACTTTCGGAGAAGCCTGTATTTACAAGAAAGTGAGTGGGAGCTCTGTAGCATTTCTAATATTATATGTGGATGACATATTGTTTATTGCAAATGATGTAGAATTTCTGGATAGCATAAAAGGATACTTGAATAAAAGTTTGTCAATGAAAGACCTCGGTGAAGTTGCTTATATATTGGGCAACAAGATCTATGGAGATAGATCAAGACGCTTAATAGGACTTTCACAAAGCACATATCTTGACAAAGTTTTGAAGAAGTTCAAAATGGATCAGTCAAAGAAAGGGTTCTTGCATGTGTTGCAAGGTGTGAAATTGAGTCAGACTCAATGCCCGACCACTGCAGAAGATAGAGAGAAAATGAAAGTCATTCCCTATGCATTAGCCATAGGTTCTATCATGTATGCTATGTTGTGTACCATACCTGATGTGTGCCTTTGTCGGATTTCGGGTTCCGGCAGACCCTTTAGGTTCGAACTCTGGGGTGCGCGCGGAGATCACACCTCCTACCTACTTACGTCTCGTCGCCTTGCAAAGGATCTAAACTACTTGAAGAACAACACAAGGGACACGAGGTTTATACTAGTTCGTGCCACCATTGTGGTGTAATACCGTACTCTAGTTTGTGGTGTGGTGGATTGCCTCCGGGGCTGATGATGAACAATACAAAGGAAGAACTGCCTCGCGAGGGGAGGAGTTCTTGTGGAGGTGATGCCTCTTGGGAAGGATTGAATCCGGATCCGATCCCCTCTATGCTATGGTAGCTAGTCCTATTTATAGAGCGAGGCCCTGGTCCTCTTCCCAAATATTGAGCGGGAAGGGCGCCAACAATTGGCCATTTTGAAGGGGAACATCTAGTACACTTATCCTGACTAAAGTTGGTCCTCGCCTGCCAAAACTCCGATGATGACGCCGGCTTGGGCTCCACGATGACCTCCATCCTGCCGTTCTGCTGGTCTTGGTCTTGTTGCACTGAAATGGTTGCCTTTGGTTGATACCCTTGCCTGCGCTTGCCCCCTTTGAACCAAAGAGGAAACAAGGACTCTGCGCAGGCCGGCGCCCGCCAGGCTTCGGTCGTCATGGTTTGCGTCACGGGCACCTCGTGAGGTACCCCGCCTTGATCTCTCCGCCTCCTCGCGAGCTAGCCTGACGAGGCTGTGCCTGAGGAAGCTTCCTGTTGTCCGCCCTGCGAGGCTTGGCCCCTCACGAGGGTCTTGAGATTGTGTAGATGAAGATGGGACGTACTGGGCCACTCCTTGAGCCACGCCGCAGGCCGCAGGCAGGCAAGTCTGGGTACCCCCGTTCCCAGAATGCCGACAGTAGCCCCCGGGCCCAAGGCGCGCCCGGACTTGGCTTAGCAGAGAAGCGAAGGGGCAAGTGCGAAGCGCCACGGGCCCCAACAGCCTGCGGCCTTGGGCGCCATGTGGCGGTCGATTGGACGTGGGCGTCCCTGTTTCCCCATGCCCCCTTATTTCGCGCCTGGCTAGGCGGACCCGTGGTTGCACACAGTCATCCCTCTTTTCGCCGTTCGCGCGTCTCCTACTCTTCCTCCCCTTGAGCTCCAACCTCCGCTTACAAGCCAATCTCGAACTCTCCCCCTTTCTGTCGTCATGGCACCAACGAAGAAGGAGAAGGGGAAGAAGCTTGCGTCTTTGCCCCGCTCGCCGCCGTCGGCGGCACCTGCCGTCGATCAGTCGATCATACTCAATCTGGAAGCCCTAGACAAGGTCAGCTCTGCCCTCGCTACCATGTTCAACAAGTGTGGGAGGACGACGGTTTGGCCCGCATCTCACTTCTCTATTGACAGAATAGCCACCGAGGTCCGGTACTTCGCCGATGCCCTGTGGGCGGGACTGGTTCCCCCCTTTTTCGATTTCTTCAACGCCGTACTTTCCCATTACCAGATCCACATGATGCATTTGGGTCACGAATCCATTGCTCTCCTTGCCGTTTTCGCTTTTGTTTGCGAGGCGATGGTGGGCATCCCCCCTTCAGTTGCCTTGCTGCGCCATTTCTTCTCTTTGCGCCTCAGCGACCCCTCTCAATGCTCGGGGTGCGTGAGCTTCCTCGCCGCACCAGAAGCGGCTGCCTCAGGAATTGATTTCAGCCTTACTCCGCCTGTGGCTCGGTTCCGAGAGTGGTGGCTGTACGTGGATGTCGGAGTGCCCAGCCCCTTGCTCTCGGAGCCAACCTTGCCTGCTGTCCGCAACTCGGGCTGGGGCCATGAGATGCTCACGAGCCCCCGGCTCGCCTTCGTCTGGTGTCACTTTGGGAACTTGAGGGCGCTCGGTGTGACGACACCCAAGGTGGTGAAGGAGTTCCTCCAGAGCCGCATTGCCCCTCTCCAGCGTCATTCCCGTCGGATGTGGGCCTTTGGGGGGCGTGAAGACCGCATGAGGCTCCAGAAGGAAGATCTGGCGCCTGAAGTGCTGAGGAAGGTTCTCATGATTCTGACCGGGGATCCTTCCCCTGGCAGCCTTCGGCTAGGGGGTGCCCTGTTGTACCTTTGCTCAGGTAGGGCTGATTTTGTGAAGCAGATGCCCAACTTCGACGAATGGGGGCTGTGCCCAGTAGGCCTCATGGGACCTCGCGAGAACCCAGTTGCGGTGGCCGCTCTCCCGGCTGCCCGCGGCGGTCCTTCCTCAAGTGGCGGAGCCGGGAGGTGAGGGCCGCCGGGGGCTGAGGGGGCTGCTGTCGAGGTAATGACGCCACGCGGAACTCCTGAGGTGGCACCTCCTGAAGCCTACCCTGCGGCAGCCGCAGGCGTTGAGCTGCGGCCTGCGACTCTTGTGGCGGAGGCTCCCCTGGCCCCGGCCACCCTTCATGGGGCGGCGCCCAGTGGCGTGCCCCAGGGCAATGCCTCCAACGCCGGTCTCCTTGACGCTTCTTCCTTACCGCAGGCTGACCCTTGCGCCAAGCTCCTAGGCTGCTTCCGCGTGGACTTCGAGGCCCTCCGAAAGAGAAAGGAGGCCTTGGGTGGTGATGATTACCCCTGCCACCTATTGAAGCGCAGGAAGTACTTCGCCATTGATGAGTAAGCCTCCTCCTTTCTTGGTCCCTTACTTTCCTGTTTCTTCAGCTGACCATTGCCCTGCAGGGCCCTTCCTGCCGAGCTCATGGAGACGACTGAGGAGCCATCCCCCAGGCTTCGCCCTCTCCACCGACTCCAAGCGTCCCGAGCTCGAGTACCACCCTTGTTGTGAGGTCGGTCGGAGATGTGAGCCATCCTGCGAGCATCCTGATTCTGTGCACCTCGTGACCCTCCTCCGCGAGCTCTCCCGGGGCACAGCGAGCCTCCCCCGAGCTCCTCCTTTGGTCGTGGACGGCGACTGGCTGAGGTCGATCTTGTATTCTTCCTGGGGGACGAACCAGCCCTTGGCCAAGCTTCTGGTGGGCTTGCCCGGCCTTTGTGAGGGTGCCAGCCCCAGCCCCTGCTCAGAGGGGGTGTGCCAGTCCGCGGCCCTCCGCATGCGCCAGGGGCGGAGGATGATGCAGAAGACGTGCTCGGGCGCGCTTGGGAGCGCCGCGCCCTTCGCCAAGAGTTTCTACTGAGGGCAGCTGATGAAGTGAGCCAGCTCGGTGCGGAGCTCGCCGGTGAGGACGCGCGCGTTGAGGCCGAGGGCCTGCGCCTTGCTGAGGAGAGGCGCAAGCTGAAGGTAGCCGTTGCCCTCGCGCGTCATCAGCGTGATCTTGACAATGCGAAGGCCGAAGCGTCGCTGGCGGCTTCGCGGGAGGCCTGCTCCCAAGCCGTCGAGGAGGCCCGGGAGGCAGACCGACGACGCAAGGCTGCAGAGGAGCATGCGTTGGAGCTCCAGGCCTGGAGCAACTCCCTGGAGCCGCAAGTGGAGCTGCGTCAGGCGACCCTTGTGTCGCTGAAGGGGGATTCTATTGACCAGGCGGAGCTCTAGAGACGTGAGGAGGCGCTGGCGCTGGAGGCCGCTGAGCGCACCCTTGACCTCGAGCGGTTGGAGATGAGAGAGTGCCTGGTGGCACAAGCAGAGGATGAAGTCGCCGCGCGGGAAGCCCGAGCCCAAGAAGAGGTTGACCGTCGGGTGGCGGAGGCTTGCTCGACCCTTGAGCGCGAGTATGGGGAAAGGCTGGAGCTGATCAGGGCCGAAGCAGAGGGCAGGACCGCCGCCCTTAAGGCCAAGCTGGATGAAGTGACGCGGCGGGCGGACGCTTCCGGGGCTGCCCTTGGCACAATGCAGGTGGAGCTGGCTTCCTCCCGCGCCGAGGTGCTCCTTCTTCATCAGAGGGTTGATGAGTCTGAGGCCGTCGCGTGGTGGAATGAGGACGAGATATGTCAGCGGCAGACCTTGGAGCACATGCATGGCCCTATGCTCCGTGCGCTCTGGGAAAGAGCTAACGCGGCCTTGGGCAACATCTGCGAGGCGGCCGTTGAGGAGCCCCATGTGGTTAACTATGCCGGTAACCTTCGGTTCATCACTGATGTGGTGACGCAGCTGGAGACTCGGTCGGGCAGGGCCAACAGGTTGGTGGAGGAGAGGAGCCATGCCCTGCTTGGACGTGCTTTTTCCCGCGTCTTCAGTCATCTTCAAAACATGGACCCCCACTTTGACTTCAACGCCGCCATCGCACCGGTACCAGTGGCCATCTGGGGTGACCTGGCGCATTGGGTGGAAGACAATGTGGACGCCCTTGTTAGGGCCTTCACCGCCGATGATGATGGCGTGGTCGTGGCCGCCGATGAGGGCGGCGTGGTGAATGGCCCGGATGCTGATGACGGTGACGTAGAGGGCGATGGCGAGGCCAGCGACGCCAGTGATGACTCCGGAGGTGCCCCTGAGGATGCATTGGGGGATTTATCCGATTGATCGCGCGTTATTCATGCTTTTTGCCCTGCGCAGAGAGAGTTCGGGCTTGGCCCTGAAGGTTGTAAGGGCATTTTGGGAGGGGGAGCCTCTCGTGTAAAAACTTGCAGTTAGTGTATTTGTAGACATGATGTTGCCTACATGCCTACGCCGAGCGATTGGTCTCGTGATGAGTCAGTTGACTTGTTCACCTTCGACCCATGTGGGCCCTGAGCGAGCCCGCGGGTGGCTGCAGTGTCCCGAGTGCCTCCTGAATGGACCCACCGAACCTATAATGAGAACCTCCTGAGAGGGTGCGGCAACAGAAGTCCGGGCTGCATGCATGCTTGGCCTGGCCCGACTCGCGAGGGGCTCGCGAGGGGAGGCGGCTGAAGCTGGATGGACGCAAAGCGGTAGCCAGAACGAGACTAAACACCCCTTCCCCGAACACACGCAAGTCTCAAGCTCAAATCCAACTTAAATTCAAACAGAGGAAATTCGACAACCAAGGGGAAGGCAAAAAGCAGAAAGGCCGCGTCCGGCACCTAGTCTAGTCTTTAACGTCTTCTCACCAGCGCGGAGCTAAGTGCTACCACTGGGCATGGGCGGGAGCCCCCGAGGCCCGAGGGTGGCTCTCCGGAGACTCTGGGGCGTGTACAGCCCCACTCATTATTACGTGAGAGTATCACGGGGCGGCGAGCTTCACAGGCACTGGGCCTTCTTCACAGGTACCGGCCTTGCTTCATATCACCAGACGAGGGCCCCGTCTTGTGCCACACTCTATTGCCATCGACGACGGCTGGACACCAAGGACGCCGCCGATGGGATAGAGCGGTCGCCAGCGGTTCCCCCGACGACCACGGGTCCTCTGCCGGGGGCAGGCCCTGAGGCACCTCCCCGAGAAAGGGCCTACCTCCTGAGGATGCCTTGCTCTGAGCGCCGCGGGGGTGAGGCCGGATCTCGGCCCCTCTCCTGCAGCCCCCGGTGTCCTCCTCCTAAGGGGTAGGAAGCTGCTGGATTGGGGCAGCCATCTGCCGCGGCGACCTGTACCTCCTGTGACCCATGGTTAGCGTAAGCTTGCTCCTGAGGAATTAGCGGTACCCGATAGTCGCTGCCTCCAGCACGGTCGACGAGGCTCTCCTGGGGCTCCTGAAAGAGCTTAGCTTCCGGCATCTCTTCCCCCTAGCCTGGGCCGAGGAACGAGCCATGGTCTTCTTCCAACGCGCGCCCTTGATCCACCATGTGGGGCACATACGCTTCTGGGGCCGCCGCCCCGAATGCCCCGTTGTAGTGCCCCGCGTGCCACGCAGTCCTGCTCGAGGTGCCAGCTTGGGGGTGGTAGCGTGGCTGCCCGCCGAGACCGTGGGCTGTAGTGAATGCCCCCTCGCTAGTCGGAGGAGGAGCCGACACTGTTGGCAGCCCGGCGCTGATGGCCAGGTTGGCATTGGGGAGGCCTTGGAATCCGTTCGGAGCTGCGCGGGCACGTGTGGGGCCTCCGTGCGGTCTGCCCTGGGCCTGAGGTGGTAGCTGGGCGCAGAAGGGGTGAGCCCCCGAGGCGGCGGAGCCCAGGAGCTCTGCCACCCACTCCAGTAGCACGTCGTGGCCGCCCTCGAGCAGCCTGCACCGTAGTAGTTCTCGGGCCACTGTGAGCGTGACCCTTGAATTCGCCTGCTCCTGCCGGGTGTACGGCGCTGTGGCTGCGGCGTGGCTTGAGGCCCTTGCTGCCGACCGCACCCGCCACGGCGTAAGAGCTGGTGACGCCTGGCCGCGTCGCCCGCGGCCCACAGCGCCCTGCGGACCGGGGGCTGCCTGGGGCACAAGGTTGAGGTCGCCCTGGGCAGGCGGCTCGGTGCGGGTAGGCCAAGCCTCCCAGGGGTCGGGGTTGCCCGTTGGGTCGCCGGACATGATGATGACGATGCGACAGAACGCGAGGCGGCGGAAGAAAGATTCCGGCGCACCCCTACCTGGCATGCCAAATGTCGGATTTCGGGTTCCGGCAGACCCTTTAGGTTCGAACTCTGGGGTGCACACGGAGATCACACCTCCTACCTACTTACGTCTCGTCACCTCACAAAGGATCTAAACTACACGAAGAACAACACAAGGGACACGAGGTTTATACTAGTTCGGGCCACCATTGTGGTGTAATACCCTACTCTAGTTTGTGGTGTGGTGGATTGCCTCCGGGGCTGATGATGAACAATACAAAGGAAGAACTGCCTCTCGAGGGGAGGAGTTCTTGTGGAGGTGATGCCTCTTGGGAAGGATTGAATCCGGATCCGATCCCCTCTATGCTATGGTAGCTAGTCCTAGTTATAGAGCGAGGCCCTGGTCCTCTTCCCAAATATTGAGCGGGAAGGGCGCCAACAATTGGCCATTTTGAAGGGGAACATCTAGTACACTTATCCTGATTAAAGTTGGTCCTCGCTTGCCAAAGACTCTGACGATGACGCCGGCTTGGGCTCCACGACGACCTCCATCCTGCCGTTCTGCTGGTCTTGGTCTTGTTGCACCGAAATGGTTGCCTTTGGTTGATACCCTTGCCTGCGCTTGCCCCCTTTGCACCAAAGAGGAAACAAGGACTCTGCGCAGGCCGGCGCCCGCCTGGCGCCCGCTTGGCTTCGATCGTCATGGCTTGCGTCACGGGCACCTCGTGAGGTACCCCGCCTTGATCTCTTCGCCTCCTCGCGAGCCAGCCTGACGAGGCTGTGCCTGAGGAAGCTTCCTGTCGTCCGCCCCGCGAGGCTTGGCCCCTCGCGAGGGTCTTGAGCTTGTGTAGACGAAGATGGGCCGTACTGGGCCACTCCTTGAGCCACGCCGCAGGCAGGCAAGTCTGGGTACCCCCGTTCCCAGAACGCTGACAGCCTTGCCATAGTCTAGCAGAGAGGTACCAAAGCAATCCAGGAGTGGATCACTGGACAGCGGTCAAGAACATCCTGAAGTACCTGAAAAGGACCAAGGATATGTTTCTCATTTATGGAGGTGACAAAGAGCTCGTTGTAAATGGTTACATTGATGCTAGTTTTGACACTGATCCGGATGACTCTAAGTCACAAACCAGATATGTATTTATTTTGAATGGTGGAGCTATCAGTTGGTGCAGTTCCAAGCCAAGCATCATGGCGGGATCTACGTGTGGAGCGGAGTACATAGCTGCTTCGAAAGCAGCAAATGAAGAAGTCTGGATGGAGTTCATATCCGATCTAGGTGTATTACCTAGTGCAGCGGGTCCAATGAAAATCTTTTGTGACAATACTAGAGCAATTGCCTTAGCGAAGGAATCCAGATTTCACAAAATAATCAAACATATCAAGAGATGCTTCAACTCCATCCGTGATCAAGTCAAGGAGGAAGACATAGAGATTTGCAAAAGACATACAGATCTGAATGTAGCAGACACGTTGACTAAGCCTCTTCCACGAGCAAAACATGATCAATACCAAGACTCCATGGGTGTTAGAATCATTACAATGTAATCTAGATTATTGACTCTAGTGCAAGTGGGAGACTGAAGGAAATATGCCCTAGAGGCAATAATAAAGTTGTTATTTTATATTTCCTAATTCATGATAAATGTTTATTATTCATGCTAGAATTGTATTGATGGAAACCTAAATACATGTGTGAATACATAAACAAACACGGTGTCCCTAGTGAGCGTCTACTTGACTAGCTCGTTGATCAAAGATGGTTAAGGTTTCCTAGCCCTGGACATGAGTTGTCATTTGATAACGGGATCACATCATTAGGAGAATGATGTGATGGACAAGACCCATCTGTTAGCTTAGCATATTAACCGATCAGTTTTATTGCTATTTCTTTCTTCATGTCAAATACATATTCCTTCGACTATGAGATTTTGCAACTCCCGGATACCGAAGGAATGCCTTGTGTGATATCAAACATCACAACGTAACTGGGTGATTATAAAGATGCTCTACATGTATCTCCGAAGGTGTTTGTTGAGTTGGCATATATCGAGATTATGATTTGTCACTTCGAGTATCGGAGAGGTATATCTGGGCCCTCTCAGTAATACACATCATAAGAAGCCTTGCAAGCAAAGTGACTAATGAGTTTAGTTACAGGATGATGTGTTACGGAATGAGTAAAGAGACTTCCCGGTAACGGGATTGAACTAGGTATGAATATACCGGCGATTGAATCTCGGGCAAGTAACATAGCGATGGACAAAGGGAATCACGTATGTTGTCATAACGGTTCGACCGATAAAGATCTTCATAGAATATATGGGAGCCAATATGAGCATCAAGGTTCTGCTATTGGTTATTGACCGGAGAGGTGTCTCGGTCATGTCTACATAGTTCTCGAACCCGTAGGGTCCGCACGCTTAATGTTCATTGATGATATAGTATTATATGAGTTATGTGATTTGGTGAATGAATGTTGTTAGGAGTCCCAGATGTGATCACGTACATGACGAGGAGTCTCGAAATGGACGAGAGGTAAAGATTCATATATATAGGATGATGATATTCGGACAACGGAAGTGTTCCGGAGTGTATCAGGTATTTATCGGAGTATCGGAGGGGTTACCGGAACCCCCGCGGGAAGATATGGGCCATATGGGCCATGAAAGGGGAGTACACCAGCCCACAAGGGGTGGCGCACTTCCCTACGATAGGAGGCCTATTGGGAGAAGGAAAAAGGGGGGTTCGGCCCCCCTTTCCTTTCTCTCTTCCCCTTCTCTTTCTTCTCCAGTGGAAAAAGGCAAGGGGGTGCCAGTTGGGGAAACCCCAAGTAAGATTAGGATCCTACTTGGGGCGCCCCTGGATGCTCCTTCCTCCCCCCACCTATATATATGTGGGAGGGGGCGCCTAGCACACCCCAAACATTATCTTAGCCGTGTGCGGCAACCCCTCCATAGTTTATGCCTCCAGTCATAACTTTGTAGTTCTTAGGCGAAGCCCTGCGGAGATCACTTCACCGTCACTGTCACCATGCCGTCATGCTGACGGAACTCATCTACTACCTCAAGATCTTGCTGGATCAAGAAGGCGAGGGACGGCACCGAGCTGAACGTGTGCAGAACTCGGAGGTGTTGTACGTTCGGTACTCGATCGGTGGATCGCGGAGAAGGTTTGACTACATCAACCGCATTGTGAAATGCTTCCTATTACGGTCTATGAGGGTACTTAGACACACTCTCCCCCTTGTTTCTATGCATCTCCTAGATAGATCTTGCGTGAGCGTAGGAATTTTCTATGAAATTGCATGCTACGTTCCCCAACAGCTTTGATGACGCAAACACCAATAGGCCAAAGGACACATTATGGTTACATAGAGGAGATATGGGAACTTGATTATGGATTTACTTGAAGGTCCCTTTGATTCGGTGCAAATGGGTCAATCTTACAGGAGGTGGGTAACGGAATACTCGCAGTACAGAATGACAACAGTGGATCTCAACAATCTTTCGTACGCAGACGAACCATTCGTCCTATCCAATGATGCGGCACAGGTTTCAATGTGAAGGACATGTCTACCAAGCTGAGAAAAAGAAAAGATAAGGAAGCGACCACATCATACGATGAGCCAAAATGCCACATAGTTCTTTCAGGGAAAAGAAACATCATGGCAGTGGAGGACAAGACAGACATGTCAGAAGATTATGAAAAGTTTCATGAAACTGGTCCCTTCAGAGTGAATATTGACCTGAGCATCCAGTTAAATGATGATGATTGTCCATGGTTATGGCGCAAAGGGACACACGCCAAGAAAACTTTTACACCCAAAGATCCCACTCTAGGATGTGACCAGCTTCACTGTCATCACTTTCTTCTCTAGTGAGTTTCCGTACTTATATATCTGGAAAGTCCCACTTTGGACAAACCAGAGGGAATCCTTGTAATAGTTAAGGTACTTATGTGTGATTAATTTCTCATCAATTTTCAACCTTTCTGACATCATTTGCTATTTTTCATGCATTTACTAATTTTTTGAGCTAAATAACCCTGAAATGAAAAGCACTACAAATGAACTCTGAAAAGGGTGGAAGTTGGCATGCTATCATCATTTCACCCACATAGCATGTGCAAAAAAGTTGAGAGGGTTACGGCAAAAACAGGATGCACTTCGTGTACAAAATGGACAATCTCTTTCGAAGTATCAGGGTTTTGGGCTAAAACTCATGTGTTACAAAGGCATTTCATTTTTTTAAACTTGTTTGAACTCCAGACATTTTATGCGTTTAGTATGCACCATTCGAAGCCACATCATCAATTTTCAACCATTTTCTGACTTCATTTGCTATTTTTCATGCATTTACTGATTTTGTTTTGAGCTAAATGACCCTAAAATTGAAAAGAACTACAAATCTACTCTAAAAATGTTGAAAGTTGGCATGGTATCATCATTTCACCCACATAGCTGACACGTCTCCAACGTATCTATAATTTTTGATTGTTCCATGCTATAATATTATCTGTTTGGGATGTTTAATGGGCTTTATTATGCACTTTTATATTATTTTTGGGACTAACCTATTAACTGGAGGCCCAGTGCAAATTGCTGTTTTTTTGCCTATTTTAGAGTTTCGTAGAAAAGGAATATCAAACGGAGTCCAAACGGAATGAAACCTTCGGTAGAATCATTTTTGGAACAAACACAATCCAGGAGACTTGGAGTGGATATCAAGGAAGCAAGGAGGCGACCACGAGGTAGGAGGGCGTGCCCGGGGGGGGGGGGTAGGCGCGCCCCCCACCCTCGTGGGCCCCTTGTGGATCCACCGACCTACTTCTTTCGCCTATATATACTCACATACCCCAAAAACATCCAGGAGCACCACGAAACTATATTTCCACCGCCGCAACCTTCTGTACCCATGAGATCCCATCTTGGTGCATCCGTTGCATGGCAATCCCTACTCCTCATGTTGACATCAATTGATGGGCATCTCCATAGCCCATTGATTAGCCGCGTCAATGTGAGACTTTCTCCTTTTTTGTTTTCTCACATAATCCCTATCATCATACCCTGCTCCACCCATAGTGCTATGTCCATGGCTTAAGCTCATGTATTGCGTGAGGGTTGAAAAGGCTAAAGCACGTTAAAAAGTATGAACCAATTGCTTGGCTGAAACCGGGGTTGTGCATAATGGGAGCATTTTGTGTGACAAAAATGAAGCATGGCCAAACTATATGATTTTGTAGGGATGAACTTTCTTTGGCTATGTTATTTTGATAAGACATAAACTGCTTGGTTAGCATGCTTGAAGTATTACTATTTTTATGTCAATATTAAACTTTTATCTTGAATCTTGTGGATCCGAACATTCATGCCACAATAAAGAGAATTACATTGAAAATTATGTTAGGTAGCATTCCACATCAAAAATTCTGTTTTTATCATTTACCTACTTGAGGACGAGCAGGAATTAAGCTTGGGGATGCTTGATATGTCTCCAACGTATCTATAATTTTTGATTGTTCCATGCTATTATATTATCTGTTTTGGATGTTTAATGGGCTTTATTATGCACTTTTATATTATTTTTGGGCCTAACCTATTAACCGAAGGCCCAGTGCAAATTGATGTTTTTTTGCCTATTTCAGTGTTTGAGAGAAAAGGAATATCAAATGGAGTCCAAACGGAAAGAAACCTTCGGGAGAATCGTTTTTGGAACAAACGCAATCCAGGAGACTTGGAGTGGACGTCAAGGAAGCAATGAGGCGGCAACAAGATAGGAGGGTGTGCCCAGGGGGGTAGGCGCACCTGCCACCCTTGTAGGTCCCTCGTGGCTCCACCGACCTACTTCTTTTGCCTATATATACTCATATACCTCGAAAACATTCAGGAGCACCATGAAACCCTATTTCCACCGCCGCAACCTTCTGTACCCATGAGATCCCATCTTGGGGCCTTTTTTTGGCGCTCCGCCGGAGAGGGAATCGATCACGGAGGGCTTCTACATCAACACCATAGCCTCTCCGATGATGTGTGAGTAGTTTACCACAGTCCTTCGGGTCCATAGTTATTAGCTAGATGGCTTCTTCTCTCTTTTTGATTCTCAATACAAAGTTCTCCTCGATCTTCTTGGATATCTATTCGATGTAATACTTTTTGTGGTGTGTTTGTCGAGATTCGATGAATTGTGGGTTTATGATCAGGATTATCTATGAACAATATTTGATTCTTCTCTGAATTCTTATATGTATGATTTGATATCTTTGCAAGTCTCTTCGAATTATCAGTTTGGTTTGGCCTACTAGATTGATCTTTCTTGCAATAGGAGAAGTGCTTAGCTTTGGGTTCAATCTTGCGGTGTCCTTTCCCAGTGACAACAGGGGCAGCAAGGCACGTATTGTAGTGTTGCCATCGAGGATCAAAAGATGGGGTTTATATCATATTGCTTGAGTTTATCCCTCTACATCATGTCATCTTGCTTAATGTGTTACTCTGTTCTTATGAACTTAATACTCTAGATGCATGCTGGATAGCGGTCGATGTGTGGAGTAATAGTAGTAGATGCAGAATCGTTTCGATCTACTTGTCACGGACGTGATGCCTATATACATGATCATGCCTATATATTCTCATAACTATGCGCTTTTCTATCAATTGCTCGACAGTAATTTGTTCACCCACCGTAAGATATGCTATCTTGAGAGAAGCCACTAGTGAAACCTATGGCCCCCGGGTCCTCTTTTCCATCGTATTATATCTCTTTTATTTACATTGCATCTCGTTTACTATTTTGCAATCTTTACTTTTCAATCTATACAACAAAAATACCGAAAATATTTATCTTATTATCTCTATCAGATCTCACTTTTGCAAGTGGCCGTGAAGGGATTGACAACCCATTTATCGCGTTGGTTGCAAGGTTCTTATTTGTTTATGCAGGTACAAGGCGAATTGCGTGTAACCTCCTACTGGATTGATACCTTGGTTCTCAAAAACCGAGGGAAATACTTACGCTACTTTGCTGCATCACCCTTTCCTCTTCAAGGGCAAACCAACACATGCTCAAGAGGTAGCAAGAAGGATTTCTGGCACCGTTGCCGGGGAGGCTTACGCCAAGTCAAGTCAAGATTTGATCTCTCGACAACTCGCCGATTTCTGGCATCGTTGCCGGAAAGATCTATGCACAAGTCAAGACATACCAAGTACCCATCACAAACTCTTATCCCTTGCATTACATTATTTGCCATTTGCCTCTCATTTTCCTCTCCCCCAGTTCACCCTTGCCGTTTTATCCGCCCTTTTTCCGTTCATCTCTTTTGCTTGCTTCTTATGTGCTTCTGTGTTGGATTGTTTGTCGCTATGGCTCAAGACAATACTAAATTATCTGATTTTTTCCAATAACAACAACAATGATTTTCTTAGCGCTCTGATTGCTCCTATTATTGATGCTGAATCTTGCAAAATTAATGTTGCTTTATTGAATCTTGTCATGAAAGATCAATTCTCTGGCCTTCTGAGTGAAGATGCCGCTACACATCTAAATAACTTTGTTGATTTGTGCGATATGCAAAAGAAGAGAGATGTGGATAATGATATTGATAAAATGAAGTTATTTCCATTTTCTCTTAGAGATCGTGCTAAAACTTGGTTCCCTTCTTTGCCTAAAAATAGTATTGATTCATGGAATAAGTGCAAAGAAGCTTTTATCTTTAAGTATTTTTCTCCCGCTAAGATCATCTCTCTTAGAAACGATATTATGAATTTTAAGCAACTTGATCATGAGCATGTTGCACAAGCTTGGGAGAGGATGAAACTAATGATACGTAATTGCCCTACACATTGTTTGAATTTATGGATGATTATTCAAAAAATTTATGCCGGATTGAATTTTGCTTCTAGGAATCTTTTAGATTCGGCCGAGGGAGGCACTTTTATGGAAATCACTTTAGGAGAAGCTACTAAACTCCTAGATAATATTATGGTTAATTATTCTCAATGGCACACCGAAAGATCTACTAGTAAAAAGGTTCATGCAATTAAAGAGATTAATGTTTTGAGTGGAAAGATGGATGAGCTTATGAAATTGTTTGCTAATAAGAGTGTTTCTTCTGATCCTAATGATATGCCCTTATCCACTTTGATTGAGAATAATAATGAATCTATGGATGTGAATTTTATTGGTAGGAACAATTTTGGTAACAACGCGTATAGAGGAAACTTTAATTCTAGGTTGTTCCCTTGTAATTCCTCTAATAATTATGGTAATTCCTACAACAATTCTTATGGAAATTTCAATAAGATGCCCTCTGATTTTGAGACTAGTGTTAAATAATGTATGATTTCGCAAAAGAATTTCAATGCTTTGCTTGATGAAAAATTGCCTAAGATTCATGAGTTGGCTAGGAACGTGGATAGAATTCCTCTTGAAGTTGATTCTTTGAAAGTTAGATCTATTCCACCTAAGCATGATATCAATGAGTATCTCAAAGCCATGAGAATTTGCATTGATGAGTGCAAAGAAAGAACTGCTAGGATGCGTGCTAAAGAGGATTGCTTTGTGAAAGCGTGTTCTTCTAGTTTTCATGATAATAAGGATGGAGATCTGCTACGTCTTGAGCTTCCGTTGGTTTTGCTTGAAGAGGAAAGGGTGATGCAGCACAGTAGCGTAAGTATTTCCCTCAGTTTTTGAGAACCAAGGTATCAATCCAGTAGGAGGCTCCTCACAAGTCCCACGAACCTACACAAACAAACAAAGAACTCGCAACCAACAAGATAAAGGGGTTGTCAACCCCTTCACGGCCACTTGCGAAAGTGAGATCTAATAGAGATAATATGATAAGATAAATATATTTTTGGTATTTTATAATATAGATGCAAAAAGTAAAGATGCAAATAAAAGTAGATTGAAAGCTTATATGATAAAGATAGACCCGGGGTCCAAAGGTTTCACTAGAGTCTTCTCTCAAGATAGCATAAGTATTACGGTGGGTGAATAAATTACTGTCGAGCAATTGATAGAAAAGCGAATAATTATGAGATTATCTAGGCATGATCATGTATATAGGCATCGCGTCCGTGACAAGTAGACTGACTCCTAACTGCATCTACTACTATTACTCCACACATCGACCGCTATCCAGCATGCATCTAGGTATTAAGTTCATAAGAACAGAGTAGCGCATTAAGAAAGATGACATGATGTAGAGGGATAAACTGAAGCAATATGATATAAACCCCATCTTTTTATCCTCGATGGCAACAATAAATACGTGCCTTGCAACCTTTCTGTCACTGGGTAAGGACACCACAAGATTGAACCCAAAGCTAAGCACTTCTCCCATGGCAAGAAAGATCAATCTAGTAGGACAAACCAAGCCGATAAGTCGAAGAGACTTGCAAAGATAACTCAATCATACATAAAATAATTCAGAGAAGATTCAAATATTTCTCATAGATAAACTTGTTCATAAACCCACAATTCATCGGATCTCGACAAACACACCGCAAAAATAGTTTACATCGAATAGATCTCCACAAGAGAGGGGGAGAACATTGTATTGAGATCCAAAAAGAGAGAAGAAGCCATCTAGATAATAACTATGGACCCGAAGGTCTGTGGTGAACTACTCACAACTCATCGGAAGGGCTATGGTGTTGATGTAAAAGCCATCCGTGGTCGATTCCCCCTCCGGCGGAGCGCCAACGAAGGCTCCAAGATGGGATCTCGCGGATACAGAAGATTACGGTGGTGGAAATATTTCTTCGGTGGCTCCCTGGATGTTTTCGGGGTAAGTAGGTATATATAGGAGGAAGAAGTACGTCGGTGGCCGCTCGAGGGGCCCAGGAGACAGTGGGGCATGCCCAGGAGGGGTGGGCGTGCCCTCCTATCTCCTGGCCGCCTCGATTGCTTCTTGACCTGCACTCCAAGTTCCCCGGATCACGTTCGTTCCAAAAATCACGCTCCTGAAGGTTTCATTCCGTTTGGACTCCGTTTGATATTCCTTTTCTTCAAAATACTAAAATAGGCAAAAAAACAGCAATACGGGTTGGGCCTCCGGTTAGTAGGTTAGTCCCAAAAATGATATAAATGTGTAATATAAGGCCCATAAACATCCAAAACAGGTAACATAATAGTATGGAACAATCAAAAAATTAGAGATACGTTGGAGATGTATCAAGCATCCCCAAGCTTAATTCCTGCTCGTCCTCGAGTAGGTAAATGATAAAAACAGAATTTTTGATGTGGAATGCTACGTAGCATAATTCTCAATGTATTTCTCTTTATTGTGGCATGAATGTTCAGATCCAAATGATTCAAAATAAAAGTTCATATTGACAAAAGAAATAGTAATACTTCAAGCATACTAATAAAAGTAATCATGTCTTCTCAAAATAACATGGCTAAAGAAAGTTCATCCCTACAAAATCATATAGTTAGGCTATGCTTCATTTTCGTCAGACAAAAATGTTCCCAAATTCTACACCCTCGATGACAAGCCAAGCAATTGTTTCGTACTTAAATAATCTCAAACTTTTTCAACTTTCATGCAATACATGAGCGTGAGCCATGGATATAACACTATGGGTGGAATAGAATAATGATGGGGATTGTGTGGAGAAGACAAAAAAAAGAAAGTCTCACATTGACGAGGATAATCAACGGGCTATGGAGATGCCCATCAATTGATGTCAACATGAGGAGTAGGGATTGCCATGCAACGGATGCACTAGAGCTATAAATGAATGAAAGCTTAACAAAAGAAAACTAGTGGGTATGCATCCAACTTGCTTGCTCACGAAGACCTAGGGCATTTGAGGAAGCCCATCGTAGGAATATACAAGCCAAGTTCTATAATGAAAAATTCCCACTAGTATATGAAAGTGACAACATATGAGACTCTATATATGAAAAACATGGTGCTACTTTGAAGCACAATATATGAGACTCACTATATGAAGAACATGGTGCTACTTTGAAGCACAAGTGTGTAAAAAGAGATAGTAACATTGCCCCTTTTTATTTATTTTCCTTTTTCCTTTTTTTTTTCTTTTTTTATTTGGCCTTTTTTTGCCTTTTTTTTCTTTGGGACAATGCTCTAATAATGATGATCATCACACTTTTATTGATTACAACACATGAATTACAACTTGAAACTAGAACAAGATATGACTCTATATGAATGCCTCTGGCGGTGTACCTGGATGGTGCAATGAATCAAGAGTGACATGTATGAAAAATTATGCATGGTGTCTTTGCCACAAATACGATGTCAACTACATGATCATGCAATGGCAATATGACAAAAGTAATGCGTGTCATGATGATGATGAACGGAACGGTGGAAAGTTGCATGGCAATATATCTCGGAATGGCTATGGAAATGCCATAATAGGTAGGTATGGTGGCTGTTTTGAGGAAGATATAAGGAGGTTTATGTGTGATAGAACGTATCATATCACGGGGTTTGGATGCATCGGCGAAGTTTGCACCAACTCTCAAGGTGAGAAAGGGCAATGCACGGTACCGAAGAGGCTAGCAATGGTGGAAAGGTAAAAGTGCGTATAATCCATGGACTCAACATTAGTCAAAAGAACTCATATACTTATTGCAAAAATTTATAAGTCATCAAAAACCAAGCACTACGCGCATGCTCCTAGAGGGATAGATTGGTAGGAAAAGACCATCGCTCGTCCCCGACCGCCACTCATAAGGATGCACAAGCCAGGTACACTTCATGTTTCAAATTTGTTACACAACTTTAACCATACTTGCATGCTACGGGACTTGCTAACTTCAACACAAGCATTACTTAAATTCATAATCACCCAACTAGCATGACTTTAATATCACTACCTCCATATCTCAAAACAATTATCAAGTATCAAATTGATCATATCATCCAATTCACTTCCTATGATAGTTTTTATTATACCCAACTTGGATGCTCATCATTCTAGGACCAATTTTATAACCATAGCAAATACCATGCTGTTATAAAAGACTCTCAAAATAATATAAGTGAACCATGAGAGATAAAAAAATTCTTCAAAATTAAACCACCACCGTGCTCTAAAAGATATAAGTGAAGCACTAGAGCAAAAACTATCTAGCTCAAATGATATAAGTGAAGCACATAGAGTATTCTAATAAATTTCAATCAAGTAGGCTTCTCCCAAAATGTGTGTACATCAAGGATGATTGTGGTAAACTAAAAAGCAAAGACTAACATAATACACGACGCTCCAAGCAAAACACATATCATGTGGCAAATAAAAATATAGCTCCAAGTAAAGTTACCAATGAACGAAGACGAAAGAGGGGTTGCCTTCCCGGGGCATCCCCAAGCTTAGGCTTTTGGCTATTCTTGAATATCTTGGGGTGCCATGGGCATCCCCAAGCTTAGGATTTTGCCACTCCTTATTACATAGTCCATCAAATCTTTACCCAAAACTTGAAAACTTCACAACACAAAACTCAACAGGAAATCTCATAAGCTCCGTTAGTGAAAGAAAACAAAACCACCACATAAGGTACTGTAATGAACTCATTATTTGTTTATATTGGTGTTAAACCTACTGTATTCCAAGTTCTCTATGGTTCATACCACTTAATACTAGCCATAGATGCATCAAAATAAGCAAACAACACACGAAAAACAGAATCTGTCAAAAACAGAACAGTTTGTAGTAATCTGTAACTAACGTAAACTTCTGGAACTTTAAAAATCCTACCAAAACAGTAACTCCTGGAAAATTTTCTTATTGATCAGCAGCAAAAAGAATCAATGCAAAATCGCATTTCTGTGATTTATTGAATTTTTCTCGTGAGCGCAAAGTTTCTGTTTTTCAGCAGAATCAAATCAACTATCATCATAGGTTATCCTATAGGTTCTACTTGGCACAAACACTAACTAAAACATGAAAACACATCTAAACAGAAGGCAGATGCAAAATTTATTACTAAACAGGAACAAAAACAAAAAACACAGACAATTGGGTTGCCTCCCAACTATCGCTATCGTTTAACGCCCCTAGCTAGGCATAAAAGCGAAGATAGATCTAAGTAGTGCCATCTTTGGCACTTGAGTCCTCAATAGAGTACTTATAATCCTTAGAGGTTTCTCCCTTTTTAGAAATGATTAAACCTTTAGGCAAAAATTCAAGAAATTTGTTCGTAGCAAAAGGTTCCTTAACAATAGAGAGACAATTGGGATGAACACTTATCGATTTGAGATCCGCATCTCCCTTACTAGAAGATTCACCCTTATTTTTAGGAACATAAATAAACCTGGCAGTTTTGGTAGGGGGTTTTGGAGTGTTTTTCATGGAAGAAAACGTGGAACCTAAGTTAGTAATGATATCCTCAAGTTTACCGATTCTTGCAGAATCTAGATCTATTTTTTCATTAACTATAGGTTCTTTCTCTTTAAGATTTTTCAAAGTAACTCCAACTCTAGATCCATATTGGGTAATGTGATTATGAATCTTTTTATCCAAATTTTCAATCAACTCAATAGTGGCAACTTTATTTTCAATAATTTCAAGCCGTTGCATAACATGTTCCAAAGTTAAAACAATTCCATTAACCAAAAGAGGTGGTGGGCCAAACAAATCTAACATAGCATTATAAGCTTCAAATGTGTGGCTACTCAAGAAATCCCCTACGGTAACGGTATCAAGAACGCATCTATTCCAAGGGGTAATGCCTACATAAAAATTGCGAAGGAGAACAGAAGTAGAGAGCTTCCTAGTAGATCTATTTTGAGCATTGCAAATTCAATGCCAAGCATCTTTTAAATTCTCTCCCTCCCTTTGCTTAAAATTGAGAATTTCATGTTCGGGAGTGATAAGGAGGACTAGCCATAATGACAAGGTAAACGATCTAACACGCGAGCAAACGGAAAAAGGCAAGCGAAAGAGAGAGGAAGAAGAAGGCAAGCGGAAAAGAGAGGAGATTGGGAAAGGGAGTGCGAATAAAACGGCAAGGGTGAAGTGGGGGAGAGGAAAACGAGAGGCTGGTGGCAAATAATGTAAATGCAAGGGAGATGAGTTTATGATGGGTACTTGGTATGTCTTGACTTGAGCGAAGACCTCCCCGGCAACGGCGCCAGAAATCCTTCTTGCTAGGTCTTGAGCTTGCGTTGGTTTTGCTCGAAGAGGAAAGGGTGATGCAGCACAGTAGCATAATTTCCCTCAGTTTTTGAGAATCAAGGTATCAATCCAGTAGGAGGCTCCTCACAAGTCCCACGAACCTACACAAACAAACAAAGAATCGCAACCAACGCGATAAAGGGGTTGTCAATCCCTTCACGGCCACTTGCGAAAGTGAGATCTGATAGAGATAATATTATAAGATAAATATATTTTTGGTATTTTATAATATAGATGCAAAAAGTAAAGATGCAAATAAAAGTAGATTGAAAGCTTATATGATAAAAGATAGACCCGGGGGCCATAGGTTTCACTAGAGGCTTCTCTCAAGATAGCATAAGTATTACGGTGGGTGAACAAATTACTTTCGAGCAATTGATAGAAAAGCGAATAATTATGAGATTATCTAGGCATGATAATGTATATAGGCATCACGTACATGACAAGTAGACCGACTCCTGCCTGCATCTACTACTATTACTCCACACATCGACCGCTATCCAACATGCATCTAGAGTATTAAGTTCATAAGGACAGAGTAACGCATTAAGAAAGATGACATGATGTAGAGGGATAAACTCAAGCAATATGATATAAACCCCATGTTTTTATCCTCGATGGCAACAATACAATACATGCCTTGCAACCCTTTCTGTCACTGGGTAAGGACACCGCAAGATTGAACCCAAAGCTAAGCACTTCTCCCATGGCAAGAAAGATCAATCTAGTAGGCCAAACCAAGCTGATAATTCGAAGAGACTTGCAAAGATAACTCAATCATACATAAAAGAATTCAGAGAAGATTCAAATATTTATCATAGATAAACTTGATCATAAACCCACAATTCATCGGATCTTGACAAACACACTGCAAAAAGAGTTTACATCGAATAGATCGCCACAAGAGAGGGGGAGGACATTGTATTGTGATCCAAAAAGAGAGAAGAAGCCATCTAGCTAATAACTATGGACCCGAAGGTCTGTGGTAAACTACTCACAACTCATCGAAAGGGATATGGTGTTGATGTAGAAGCCCTCCATGGTCGATTCCCCCTCCGGCGGAGCGCTGACAAAGGCTCCAAGATGGGATCTCGCGGATACAGAAGGTTACGGTGGTGGAAATATTTCTTCGGTGGCTCCCTGGATGTTTTCGGGGTACGTAGGTATATATAGGAGGAAGAAGTACGTTGGTGGCCGCTCGAGGGGCCCAGGAGACAGGGGCGTGCCAAGGAGGGGTGGGCGCGCCCTCCTATCTCCTGGCCACCTCGATTGCTTCTTGACTTGCACTCCAAGTTCTCCGGATCACGTCCGTTCCAAAAATCACGCTCCCGAAGGTTTCATTCCGTTTGGACTCCGTTTGATATTCCTTTTCTTCGAAATACCGAAATAGGCAAAAAACAGCAATACGGGCTGGGCCTCCGGTTAGTAGGTTAGTACCAAAAATGATATAAATGTGTAAAATAAGGCCCATAAACATTCAAAACAGGTAATATAATAGTATGGAACAATAAAAAATTATAGATACATTGGAGACGTATCAAGATCTGAAAGTGATTGATGTGTCTCCTATTAAATCTATGTTTTCTAATATGAATTTTGATAAAGATGGGACTAGAGATGAGTCAACTTTAGCTAAAAGGCGTCCCAATGATTCGGAGTTTTTAGATCTTGATGCAAAAATTAGTAGAAGTGGGATTGAAGAGGTTAAAACTTTACATAGGTGAACCCACTATTTTGGATTTCAAGGAATTTAATTATGATAATTGCTCTTTGATAGATTGTATTTCCTTGTTGCAATCCGTGCTAAATTCTCCTCATGCTTATTGTCAAAATAAAGCTTTTACCAAACATATCGTTGATGCTTTAATGCAATCTTATGAAGAAAAACTTGAATTAGAAGTTTCTATCCCTAGAAAACTATTTGATGAGTGGGAACCTACTATTAAAATTAAGATTAACAATCATGAATGCTATGCTTTGGGTGATTTGGGTGCTAGTGTTTCCACGATTCCTAAAACTTTGTGTGATATGCTAGGTTTCCATGAATTTGATGATTGTTCTTTAAATTTGCATCTTGCGGATTCCACCATTAAGAAACCTATGGGAAGGATTAATAATGTTCTTATTGTTGCAAATAGGAATTATGTGCCCATAGATTTCGTTGTCCTTGATATAGATTGTAATCCTTCATGTCCTATTATTCTTGGTAGACCTTTCCTTGGAACGATTGGTGCAATTATTGATATGAAAGAAGGAAATATTAGATTCCAATTTCCACTAAGGAAAGGCATGGAGCAATTTCCTAGAAAGAAAATTAAATTACCTTATGAATCTATTATGAGAGCCACTTATGAATTGAATACCAAAGATGGTAATACCTAGATCTATTCTTGTTTTTATGCCTAGCTAGGGGCGTTAAACGATAGCGCTTGTTGGGAGGCAACCCAATTTTATTTTTGTTCTTTACTTTTTGTTCCTGTTTAATAATAAATAATTCATCTAGCCTCTGGTTAGATGTGGTTTTGTGTTTTAATTAGTGTTTGTGCCAAGTAAAACCTTTAAGATAACCTATGGTCATAGTTAATTTCATCTTGCTGAAAAACGAAACTTTTGCGCGCACGAGATTAGTTTTCATAAATCACAGAAATGTGCTTTTCAGTTGATTCTTTTTGAAGAAGATTAATAACACAATTACCTAGGACTTCCTAATTTTGTAGAATTTATGGGGTTCCAGAAGTATTCGAGAGTTACAGATTGCTACACACTGTTCTGTTTTTGACAAATTCTGTTTTTGTGTGTTGTTTGGTTATTTTGATGAATCTATGGCTAGTATCGGGGGGTATGAACCATAGAGAAGTTGGAATACAGTAGTTTTAACACCAATATAAATAAATAATGAGTTCATTACAGTACCTTAAAGTGGTGGTTTGTTTTCTTGCACTAACGGAGCTCATGAGATTTTGTGTTGAGTTTTGTGTTGTGAAGTTTTCAAGTTTTGGGTAAAGATTTGATGGATTTTGGAATAAGGAGTGGCAAGAGCCTAAGCTTGGGGATTCCCAAGGCACCCCAAGGTAAAATTCAAGGACAACCAAAAGCCTAAGCTTGGGGATTCCCCGGAAGGCATCCCCTCTTTCGTCTTCGTCTATCGGTAACTTTACTTGAGGCTATATTTTTATTCACCATACGATATGTATTTTGCTTGGAGCAGCTTATGTGATTTGAGTCTTTTATTTCTAGTTTACCACAATCATCCTTGCTGTACAAACCTTTTGGGAGAGACACACATGAATCGGAATTTATTAGAATACTCTATGTGCTTCACTTATATCTTTTGAGCTAGATAATTTTGCTCTAGTGCTTCACTTATACCTTTTTAGAGCACGGTGGTGGTTTTATTTTGTAGAAATTATTTATCTCTCATGCTTAACTTATATTATTTTGGGAGTCTTTTAGAACAGCATGGTAATTTGCTTTCATTATAAAATTAGTCCTAATATGATGGGCATCCAAGTTTGGTAAAATAAAAACTTTCATGTGGAGTGCATTAAACACTATGATAAATTTGATACTTGATAATTGTTTTGAGATATAAAGGTCGTAATGTTAGAGTTATGCTAGTTGGGTAATTATTAAATTGAGAAATACTTGTGTTAAAGTTGGCAAGTCCCGTAGCATGGACATATGGTGAACGTTGTGTGACAAATTTGAAGCATGGGGTGTTCTTTGATTGCCTTCCTTATGAGTGGAGGTCGGGATCACGCGATGGTTAACTCCTACCCACCCTTCCCCTAGGAGCATGCGTAGTAGTACTATGCTTCAAGGGATAATAAACTTATGCAATAAGTATATGAGTTCTTTATGACTAATGTGAGTCCGTGGATTATACGCACTCTTACCCTTCCGCAATTTGCTAGCCTCTACGGTACCGTGCATTACCCTTTCTCACCTTGAGAGTTGGTGCAAACTTAACCGGTGCATCCAAACCCCATGATACGATACGCTCTATCACACATAAACCTCCTTATATCTTCCTCAAAACAGCCACCACACCTACCTATTATGGCATTTCCATAGCCATTCTGAGATATATTGCCATGCAACTTTCCACCGTTCCGTTTATTATGATATGCTCCATCATTGTCATATTGCTTTGCATGATCATGTAGTTGACATCATATTTGTGTCAAATCCACCTTTATAAAATTCTTTCATACATGTCGCTCTTGATTCATTGCATATCTTGGTACATCGTCGGAGGCATTCACATAGAGTCATGTTTTATCCTAAGTATTGAGTTGTAATTCTTGAGTTGTAAATAAATAGAAGTGTGATGATTTCCATTATTAGAGCATTGTCCCATGTGAGGAAAGGATGATGGAGACTATGATTCCCCCACAAGTCAGGATGAGACTCCGGACGAAATAAAAAAAGAAAAAGAAAAGAAAAGAAAAGAAAATGCCAAAGAAGTCCAAACAAAAAAATGAGAGAAAAAGGGAGAAGGGACAATGTTACTATACTTTTCCACACTTGTGCTTCAAAATAGCAAAATGATCTTCATGATAGAGAGTTTCTTATTTTGTCACTTTCATATACAAGTGGGAATTTTTCATTATAGAACTTGGCTTGTATATTCCAATGATGGGCTTCCTCAAAATGCCCTAGGTCTTCGTGAGCAGGCAAGTTAGATGCACACCCACTTAGTTTCTGTTTGATGAGCTTTCATACATTTATAGCTCTAGTGCATCCATTGCATGGCAATCCCTACTCCTCGTATTGACATCAATTGATGGGCATCTCCATAGCCCGTTGATTAGCCGCGTTAATGTGAGACTTTCTCCTTTTTTATTTTCTCACATAATCCCTATCATCATACCCTACTCCACCCATACTTCTATGTCCATGGCTTACGCTCATGTATTGCGTGAGGGTTGAAAAGGCTGAAGCGCATTAAAAAGTATGAACCAATTGCTTGGCTGAAACTGGGGTTGTGCATGATGGGAGCATTTTGTGTGATGAAAATGAAGCATGGCCAAACTATATGATTTTGTAGGGATAAGCTTTCGTTGGCTATGTTATTTTGATAAGACATAAACTGCTTGGTTAGCATGCTTGAAGTATTACTATTTTTATGTCAATATTAAACTTTTATCTTGAATCTCTTGGATCTGAACATTCATGCCACAATAAAGAGAATTACATTGAAAATTATGTTAGGTAGCATTCCACATCAAAAATTCTGTTTTTATCATTTACCTACTCGACGACGAGCAGAAATTAAGCTTGGGGATGCTTGATACGTCTCCAACGTATCTATTATTTTTGATTGTTCCATGCTATTATATTATCTATTTTGGATGTTTAATGGGCTTTATTATGCACTTTTATATTATTTTTGGGACTAACCTATTAACCGGAGGCCCAGTGCAAATTGCTGATTTTTTTTGCTTATTTCAGTGTTTCGCAGAAAAGGAATATCAAACGGGGTCCAAACGGAGTCCAAACGGAATGAAACCTTCGGGAGAATCGTTTTTGGAACAAACGCAATCCAGGAGACTTGGAGTGGACGTCAAGGAAGCAATGAGGCAACCACGAGGTAGGAGGGCACGCCCCACCCTCGTGGGCCCCTCGTGGCTCCACCAACCAACTTCTTTTGCCTATATATACTCATATACCACGAAAACATCCAGGAGCACCATGAAACCCTATTTCCACCACCGCAACCTTCCGTATCCATGAGATCCCATCTTGGGGCCTTTTCCGGCGCTCCGCTGGAGGGGGAATCGATCATGGAGGGCTTCTACATCAACACCATAGCCTCTCCGATGATGTGTGAGTAGTTTACCACACACCTTCTGGTCCATAGTTATTAGCTAGATGGCTTCTTCTCTCTCTTTGATTCTCAATACAAAATTCTCCTCGATCTTCTTGGAGATCTATTCGATGTAATACTTTTTGCGGTGTGTTTGTCGAGATCCGATGAATTGTGGGTTTATGATCAAGATTATCTATGAACAATATTTGATTCTTCTCTGAATTCTTATATGTATGATTTGATATCTTTGCGAGTCTCTTCGAATTATTAGTTTGGTTTGGCCTACTAGATTGATCTTTCTTGCAATAGGAGAAGTGCTTAGCTTTGGGTTCAATCTTGCGGTGTCCTTTCTAGTGACAGCAGGGGCAGCAAGGCACACATAGTATTGTTGGCATCGAGGATAAAAAGAAGGGGTTTATATCATATTGCTTGAGTTTATCCCTCTACATCATGTCATCTTTCTTAAATGTGTTACTCTGTTCTTATGAACTTAATACTCTAGATGCATGCTGGATAGCGGTCGA
The DNA here is from genome assembly GCF_018294505.1 of Triticum aestivum. Classification (NCBI taxonomy): domain Eukaryota; kingdom Viridiplantae; phylum Streptophyta; class Magnoliopsida; order Poales; family Poaceae; genus Triticum; species Triticum aestivum. Next base: position 198,668,500 of record NC_057813.1, read on the forward strand.
TGTGTAGAGTAATAGTAGTAGATTCCGAATCGTTTCGATCTACTTGTCACGGACGTGATGCCTATATACATGATCATGCCTAGATATTCTCATAACTATGCGCTTTTCTATCAATTGGTCGACAGTAATTTGTTCACCCACCATATGATATGCTATCTTGAGAGAAGCCACTAGTGAAACCTATGGCCCCCGGGTCTCTTTTCCATCGTATTATATCTCTTTTATTTATATTGCATCTCGTTTACTATTTTGTAATCTTTACTTTTCAATCTATACAACAAAAATACCAAAAATATTTATCTTATTATCTCTATCAGATCTCCGTTTTGTAAGTGGCCGTGAAGGGATTGACAACCCCTTTATCGTGTTGGTTGCAAGGTTTTTATTTGTTTGTGCAGGTACAAGGCGACTTGCGTGTAACCTCCTACTAGATTGCTACCTTGGTTCTCAAAAACTGAGGGCGCTACTTTGCTGCATCACCCTTTCCTCTTCAAGGGAAAACCAACGCATGCTCAAGAGGTAGCAATAGCATGTGCAAAAAAGTTGAGAGGGTTACGGCAAAAACTGGATGCACTTCGTGTAAAAAATGGATAATCTCTTTCGAAGTATCAGGGTTTCAGACGAAAACTCATCTGTTACAAAAGGCATTTCATTTTTTAAATAACTTAAGAATTAACAAATTGAATATAATGATAAAACACACTAATATTAAACAGGATAAAAAAATCACTGAAAAATCTATTTTTAAAGTAAAGTTATTCTCAAACTAGTGATTCACACAAATTTCAAAATATTCAAATTTAAACTATTCAAATTTGAAAACTACTGGCACTAACAAAAAATTTATAATTTTTTTACCTAAAGCAAAAAGATTCACAAAGAAACTCTAAATAAAGCAAAAAACAACTGAGAAACAAAAAAAACTAATAAATAAATAAAATTTAAAAAGCCCTCCTACTGGGCCACAACGGCCTGCATACGACTAGAAACCCAACCTATAATTGGGCCCGGATGCAGGCCCACAAGGCCGAGTAGGCCCACCAAGGCAGCGCACATGAGGTAGGCCCAGAAGGCCTACATTAGAGAGGAGCTCATTGCAGGGCCTGCGCCTGGGCTTATAAACAGGTGTTGGCTCCCCTCAACTAGCGAGGTGGGACTAAACTTCCACCGCACCCCTCCCCTAGCAATGCACCACCTTTAGTCGTGGTTGGTGGCTCCAACCGCGACTAAAGGCCCCCCTTTAGTCTAGGTTGGAGCCACCAACCGCGACTAAAGGCCTGTGCTTCCCGCCGCTTCGGCTGGCCAAAAGTGACCTTTAGTCCCAGTTGATGTCTCCAACCGGGAGTAAAGGGGGCGCATATATATAGAGCACTTCAAATTTTTTAGTTTCTTCTCTTCTTTCTTCAACCTCTGCTTTGATATCGCCGCGCCATCGCCGTCTCTCCTCCCCGACGTCGGAGCTCGTCGCCACCCACGCCTCCTTGCACCGATCCCCGATGCCGCCCGCGCCCGGTCCTCCTCGAGCCCGGCCCGACGCCCGCCCGGGACGCCTGCCCGTGCCCGCTCCTCCGGCCCCGAGCTCCTTTCTGTGCCGCCGATGCCGTCGCCGCCCCCGACTCGCCCCGACATTGCCCTGTTGCCCCGCTGTGAGCTCCCCCCTCTCCCAGCTCTGCCTCGCCCTCTATGCCGCCATGGCGGCCGCCGGCCTGTTCCCCAAGCCCACACACACACATATATGCATGAACACACACGCACACACACTAGATGATTAGATGATTAGATGCAAGAATTTTGACGTATAGAAAAAAGTTAAGGATTTTTACATAGATGCAAGAATTATGACATTTTTTATCACTAGATGATGATTAGATGTATATAGAAAAAGTTAAGAAATTTTGACATTTGTGGAATTTTTACATTTTGATCCAATATGTATATAAATTAGTATATATATATATATATATATATATATATGTATGATGGAATACAATGTATAGAAAAAAGTTGATGAATTTTGACATTTGATCCAATGTATAGTATTTGCAAAAGTTGCATATTTTAATGTTGTATTTGCAAAAGTTTGTTATGTATTTGCAATTAATTAGCATATGTATGTATACAATACATTCTCTTAGTCCTTTAATAAGGGATTTCTCAAGAATGCCCCCATTATGGACATGCACAAGTTGATCCAATTTTTTTTCTGATCTAATCTATGTACCCTTCTATATGTCACATTGTCTTGTGTCAATGTATTGAAGAAATCCATGGCTTCATCATTAGCCGGAATTAACAGGTGCATGATGGTACAAAGCTCTCCAAAGTTGGTTTGGAACGGAGTTCCTAATATGATAATTCACTTTTTGGTACGAAGCTCAGTAAAGGCCTTCCAAATAGTGATATTCGGAAGGCTCTTGCTGAACTTCATACCATAAAGCTAATTATCCTATCCGGGATTCCGTTCCAAGACGACTTTGGAGAGCTTCGTACCATCATGCGCCTGTTACTTCCAGCTAATGATGAAGCCATGGTTTTATTGAATCCCTTGACACTAGACAACATGGCATATAGAAGGGTAGATGAGATCATGAAAAATATGGACCATTTTCTGCACATCCAGAATGACACCATTTTGTTAAATCCCTTAAAGGTTAAGAGAATTCTTTATGATTCTGAATCATATTCCTAGCCACGGACTAAAGGTTTCTCGTATATAAGAAATCGCAATCCAAGCATTTAAAAAATGTTAAATTTGCATAGAATTTGTTCTCGATGTCAATGATGCCCAGCCCGCATCCTCGTCGTCTGGGACTGAGCTCCGTCGGGCTGGCACTGGGAGGTTCTACCTTCAAGGGCGTGCATCTTGGTGAGGAACCCGGGTCCCATCATCGACCCAGAGCTTCTTTGGTGGCAGGCACGTGGGCCACATTCGGTGCGGAGGCTAGCGTCCCCCGCGGAGGTCGTACATCACCGTGTCAGGGAGGAGGACGAGCACGTCCGTCGCTACATGGTTGTGTTGGACGTCAGGTTCTCCAATACCTGGCAGGTTCTTCAGGGATCTCACCCGAGCTATGATCCCATGACCGTTCCTTCTCTTTGGGTGTCCACCGCAAGTGATTTTAGCTAGTGATGTTACATGTATGATCATATTCGAGATTATATTAGATAAGATTCGAGATGATGTATTCGAGATTATATTATTCAATAATATTCAAGACGATGTATTCGAGATTATATTATTCAATAATATTTGAGACGATGTATTCGATATTATATTCAATGATGCATATTATCTGGATTATTCGAGATGGATATTATCTACTATGATTTAGTTTTTCCTTATTGATTGCATGCATTCTAATTTGAATATTAAATTGTTTCATCTTTCTTCTGGATTAGTTAAATAAAATCTATGGACAATACCGGCAGAGAACGAGAAGAGGCCCTGTTCAAGATCATACGTTCCCCGAGACTAGATGAGAATGAAGAACATGATGGCTCGCAATATCTGAACAATACCGATGATGGTATGATGTTCGATGAGGACGAACGAATAGATGAAGTCCAGAACAATGATGACGAAGGAAATGTTGTTCTTCAAATAACAAAGACACTCGAGGTATATTTATATAAGGCATCTGGTGATCATCACATGTTTTAATTGATTTGTATATATATTAATGAATTGATCTTTCTTCTTTTAGCCCTCCGGATCGAGAAAATCTTCTACAAGTAGCAGGGCAGTTCGAGGCCCGGCCAATATGTTGCCGGCTGGCATAAAGAACAACATCGATGCCATCAAACCTAATGGTGAACCTGATGAACCTAAGAAGAATATGAAGAAGTTCATTCATCAATGTGGAGTTATTGTCATGGACCAAATCCTGATCTTCATACAAGAATGGAAAAAGCCAGCAAAGGGAGATCCAAATGTTACTTTTGTTGACCAAAGAGCAAAAAATCTTCTTTGAGAATCGCTCATGTTACATTTCACCCTACCAGATCATTTGACAATTGCAGTTCTGGAGAAAGTCAAGGACAGTGCTCTTAAGAAGATGGCGATAGCATTCAACAACCACAAGAAAACTATATGGGCCGTGTATGTCAATGTAGGAAAGCACACTCCAGAATTCAAGGGAACACTGGAGAAGGAAGGAGATCACTGGGAAGCTTTCATGAACTTCAAGGAATCGGAAGTAGCTCGGGATCGGTCGAGAAAATGCCGTGAAAAAGTAATGGCACCATAAGTTGGGGCCAGGTGGCTACGAGGTGGCCCGGCCTAAGTGGGATCTCGTTGAGCAAGAGATGATGGATGCAGGGGTCACTCCAGTTACATTGAGTTGGCCCCCCAGGTGCCGGACTTGGTTCTATGTGCATGGGGGAAGTTGGACCCAAAGACAGGTGAGGTTTTGGAGGGGCATGTCTTAAAGGAGCCGATGAAAGTTTGCTTGTTGCAATAAAAGAGGCTCGAACGGGGGGTGTTGATACGTCCATTGTGCATCATGTTTTCCTACTGTTATTTATGTTGTTTTATTGTATAATAATGCTTTTTGGAGTAATTCTAATGCCTTTTCCCTCATAATATGGAATGTATGCACCAAGGAGGAGAATTCCGGCAGCTGGAAATCTGGACCTGAAAAGGCTACGTCAAGCTACCTATTCTGCACAACTCCAAATGAGCTGAAACTTCCTGGGGATTTTGTATGGAATATTTAAGAATTATTTGAGAAAATAAGTACTAGAGGGGGCCACCAGGTGGGCACAACCCACCTGGGCGTGCCAGGAGACCCATGCGCGCCCTGGTGGTTGCTGCCCCCCTCGGCCCACCTCTGGTGCCCATCTTATGGTATATAAGTCATTTTGACCTAGAAAAAATCAGAGGAGGACTTTTCGGGACAAAGTGCCGTCGCCTTGAGGTGGAACTTGGGCAGGAGCACTTTTGCCCTCCGGCGGAGCGATTCCGCCGGGGGAACTTCTCTCCCGGAGGGGGAAATCATCGTCATGATCATCACCAACAACTCTTCCATCTTGGTGAGGGCTATCTTCATCAACATCTTAACAACACCAACTCCTCTCAAACCCTAGTTCATCTCTTGTGTTCAATCTTTGTATCAAAACTATAGATTGGTGCTTGTGGGTGACTAGTAGTGTTGATTACATCTTGTAGTTGATTACTATATGGTTTATTTTGTGGCATATTATATGTTGAGATCACTTATGCTATTTAATACCCCTCTAACCTTGAGCATGTTTATAACTTGTGAGTAGTTAATTTCATTCTTGAGGTCACAGGAGAAATCGTGTTGCAAGTAATCATGTGAACTTGATACGTGTTCGATATTTTGATGATATGTATGTTGCCATTCTCTTAGTGGTGTCATGTGAACGTCGACTACATGACACTTCACCATATTTCAGCCTAAGGGAATGCATTGTGAAGTATTTATTAGATGGTGGGTTGTGAGAGTGACAGAAGCTTAAACCCCAGTTTATGCGCTATTCCGCAAGGGACCGATTGGATCCAAAAGTTTAATGCTATGGTTAGAATTTATTCTTAACACTTTTATCGTAGTTGCGGATGCTTGAGAGAGGGTTAATCATGAGTAGGAGGTTTATTCAAGTAAGAACAACACATAAGCACTGGTCCACCCACATATCAAATTATCAAAGTGTCGGTGTACTAGAGCAGGGGTACCCTAGTATCCCGAACTTGTGCACGGGCATTTGCAGCGCCCCGCGGCAAGGCTTGCCGGGTGATCGCCAAAGATCCTCCCTGGTTCCTTTTGGAGACATTCAAGAACACAAAGGCCCCGGCAAGAGGAGCTTGCCGGGAAGGCCAACCGGCCATTCAAGAGCAAAATATTCCGGCCAAGGAGGCAAGACCCCGGCAAGAGGAGCTTGCCGGGAAGGCCAACCAAGGCATCTCAAGGAACTTGCCGCGACGCGCCACGCGTCCCGGCAAGGCCCGGTGAGCGACAAGCTTCCGGACGCGACAAGACAACGACCGCGGCAAGGTGCTTACCGCGGCCAGCCAACCACCGTGTACCCACGCTCCAGCGCATCCGCCAACATGGGTACAGGGTGGGTACAGGGTGGTTGGCTGGCCGCGGTAAGCACCTTGCCGCGGTCGTTGTCTTGTCGCGTCCGGAAGCTTGTCGCTCACCGGGCCTTGCCGGGACGCGTGGCGCGTCGCGGCAAGTTCCTTGAGATGCCTTGGTTGGCCTTCCCGGCAAGCTCCTCTTGCCGGGGTCTTGCCTCCTTGGCCGGAATATTTTGCTCTTGAATGGCCGGTTGGCCTTCCCGGCAAGCTCCTCTTGCCGGGGACTTTGTGTTCTTGAATGGCTCCAAAAGGAACCGCGGAGGATCCTTGGCGATCACCCGGCAAGCCTTGCCGCGGGGCGCTGCAACTGCCCGTGCACAAGTTCACGAACACCTATGGGACCGGAGCCCCTTTCGGTTCGGCGGGGGGCGGAGATTGCACGAAGAGCAGATCGAGGCGAAGCACACGAGCGGTTTACCCAGCTTCAGAGCTCTCCGGAGAGATAATACTCCTACTGCTGCTTGTTTTTGGTGTATTGAGTACTTCGAATGTTCCGAACCCCCTCTACGTTGCGCATGGGCCTCCTTTTATACGCTAAAGGGGTCACCGACAGGTGGCGACGTAGTCGAGGGTAAAAATGGAAAAGGGAGTTGCGGTTGGTGCAACTACCTGTACAGTGCATCCTACCTAACTCTGACGGCAGGGAACAAAGGCATTAAATGCCCATTTGTGTCGCCCAAACAGTGCAAAACGGGACCGTCAGGGGCGCCACCGCTTGCCACAATGGTAATCTTGCATGCCACCGCGCACCGCTGGCTACACAGCCTTCCGCCACGCGCGCCTGGAAAGGCCCCAGGGCGACATGTTGGCGGATGCGCTGGAGCGTGGGTACAGGGTGGTTGGCTGGCCGCGGTAAGCACCTTGCCGCGGTCGTTGTCTTGTCGCGTCCGGAAGCTTGTCGCTCACCGGGCCTTGCCGGGACACGTGGCGCGTCGCGGCAAGTTCCTTGAGATGCCTTGGTTGGCCTTCCTGGCAAGCTCCTCTTGCCGGGGTCTTGCCTCCTTGGCCGGAATATTTTGCTCTTGAATGGCCGGTTGGCCTTCCCGGCAAGCTCCTCTTGCCGGGGCCTTTGTGTTCTTGAATGGCTCCAAAAGGAACCGCGGAGGATCTTTGGCGATCACCCGGCAAGCCTTGCCGTGGGGCGCTGCAACTGCCCGTGCACAAGTTCGGGATACTAGGGTACCCCTACTCTAGTACACCGACAGGAGCCCCCGGGCCTGGGCCACACACGGTGCCGAGCGCTGTTGGGCCAGGCCCAAAACAGGGCACGGGCACGCGCGGCTTGGGTTACGCCGTAACTTACTCTGCCCCCACCACGCCCTCCCCAACGGCACGCGTCGAATGCGGCATCGTGGGAGAGATCGTGGGGGGTTTCTTTAATCGGAAGGACGAAACGTCCGCCCCCTCCCTCTTTATAAGCAGGGGAAACAGGGGCAGTTCGTCCATCCTGCCGTTTGCTGCTTCCAATCTCGAAAAGCCCCGCCGCTCCCCCCTTCTTCCTAAAGCCGAAGGAGAGCAGCGCCCCGCCCCCCATTGCCACCAGCACCACCAACGCCGCCGATCCCCCCACCACCTCCGCCATGGCTCCGAAAGCCGACAAGGGAAAGGCATGAAATCGGCCGAGGCGCAGCGGCTCGCGGCGCTGCGAAAGGAGCGGGCCATCTTCTCCCCTCAGCTTGCCGCGAAGGAGCTGAGGGAGTACTACTACCTGTTCTGGTCGACGGAGACGCGGGCGCATCCGCGCATGAGGGTACTCCCGGCCGCCGCATCGGAACTGGCTCCAAATGGGTACCCTTTCTTTGCCTTGTTCTTCTACTGCGGGCTCTGCCCGCCCTTCTCCGAATTCTTCTGTGACATCATGAATACCTATGGGTTTCACCTCCTTGACTTCACCCCCAATGCTATCTTGACCATGGCCGTTTTCGCACATCTGTGCGAGAACTTTGTCGGAGTCCACCCCAACGTAGCCCTTTTCCGCCACTTCTTCATGCCTAGAGTCGAGAGAGGAGAGCCCCTTGCCGGAGGGATCGCTTGGATCTCGAGAGTCGGCAAGAAGGAAGCATATCTGGAGGGTGAGCTTTGCAGCATGTGGGAGGAGTGGAGAGCCGAGTGGTGCTGGATCGTCGAGGAGAACCCGCAGCCATTCACTGCCCTCCGCCAAGCCCCCATCGTGTGTGGTAACGATTGGAGCAGCGTGGCCCTGGAAGACGACAGGCTGAAGATCGCCGTCACTCGGATCCTTCGCCTTAGGCTTGCCGGGCTTACCGTAGGCGCCGTAGGAGCGGATTTTCTTCGCCGCCGCATCGCCCCCTGCAGGAGAGGGGGAGACCTGCCTGGGAGTTCAAGAACTCGACGAACATCATGAGGCTGCGCCCGGGCCTCAATTACAACTTCACCGTCCTGGAGCTGGATGCGATGCTCCTGGAGTTGTTCAAGCGTGACCCCCAGCACCCATTCACCTTGCCGCGGGCCGTCGTTCCGTTGTGCAACAACTCGTCGCTCGACCGCATCTGCGCTATGATGCCGTTGTGCGACTCGCACGAAATCGCCCCAACTTGGCAAGAGCCTGCGGATGACGTCGTGCGGGAGTTCTTCGACAACCTGGCAGAGGTGCCAGTCCACGCCGATGAACAGAAGAGCCTCACCCGCGACACCACCGACGCGGAGATGCAGCGTATCGCCACCAGGCTGGAAGAGGTGGCGGCAGCAGCTGCCGCGGGCGAGTTCGGGTTCACCATGGAGGAGGCGGAGGCAGCAGAGGCGGCAAGTCTTGCGGAGCGAGAGGAGTTCGCCGGCGAGGAGGACCTTGCCGGGCTGGAATCCGAGCCGAGCGAGCCTGCCGAAGGCGCGGGCGACTCGTTGGAGGCCGGCTCTTCTTCCTTCCCGCCGTCAAGCAACTTGCCGCAAGCGGAGCCCCCAGCTCTGCCAAGAAGGCGCCTCCGCGGGGCCGAGGACGCAGCGGGGCGGCAGACGGGACAACAGCCGCCGCAGCGCACGACGCGCTCCACCGCGGCAAGCACTGTTGCCGCGGGAGCACCTCCTGCTGCCACAACAACTGGAGCGGGGCCCTCCCAGACCACCGCTTCTGATCCCGCCAAGCGGCCCCGGGAACCTACTCCTCCGCCTCGCCGCTCCGGAGGTGGGCCAGACTTCGACCTCTCCGCGCTGAGCTCCGACGAGGAAGAGGAAGAGTAAGTTTCTTCACTGCACTTGTAATTCTTCGATCATTGCTATTTTGTCTTGTATCTGACTTGCTTTATTCTGAATCTGTTCCTTTTCAGGACTCTGACCCAAAGAGCAGCAAAGAGGGCCAAGGTCCCGGTGATCGTCATCGAGGACGAACCCACCGCGTCGGCGGGAGGTGACTCCGAGGCTACCTTGTCGGACCCGGCAATCATTCCTCAAGGCAGCCCCCAGCGCAGCCCCCAGCGTGAGTATATAGCTTATTCCTTGCTGTTAGGCGCGCATGGATGCTTTCTCTTTGCTGATATCTGTCTGTTGATTTGTGTAGGAGCAGAGCAGCCTCACCAGGAGGGCCCGGAAGCCGCTCCCGAAATGCCTTCTGCTTCAACCACGCCGCCAATGGAAGATTCCCCGGCAAGGGAGCGCTCCCCGGCAAAGGAGCGTTCTCCGGCAAGGGAGAATTCTCCGGCAAGGGATAGTTCTCCGGTAAGAGTCAGCACAGGTAATGCTCTTGCCTCTAACTTCCCTTGGGTTCTTCTGATTATCTCTTTGATCATATGCTTAACTATTCTCCCTTTTCTGGTCATCATATCCATCTGCTACGGAGCCGATGGAGACTGAGGACGCCGGCGAGGAGAACGCGCGTGACGGCACCGACGACGCCGCTGCCATCGAAGAAGAGGCCGGTGCTGACGATCTTGCCGGCGAGGAGGCCGCCGAGGCTGCCGCCGCAGAAGCAGCCGAGGGGTCTAGTGATCATACTGACGGCCCCGAGGCCCCAGGAGCGCCAGGCGCTGCACCGACCGCCGACCCCTCCGCCGCTGCCGCAGCGTCGGGCTCCGAGGAGCCTCAGCCCGGCGCCTATCTGAAGGCCGGCGATGGGATCTTCATCAAGCTCCCCTGGGCGTCAAGCTCTAGGCGCCGGTCGAAGGGGAGATTTTGGATGGTGAAGTGCTCGCCTCCGCTGGTCTATCGTTGGTCGATACGCCAGGCAGCAGCGACGAGCCTGAAGGGGAGCGGTTGCTGCGGAGACTGACGTTACTCTACCGCGCCCGGCAAGCCAAGCTGGCGTCCCGGGAGGCGCTTGTCGCGAAGGCGGGAGTAGATATGGAGAAGCGCACGGAGGAGCTTCGAAGTGCCAACCAAGAAGCTCTCCGGTCCGTGGCACAGGAGCGGGAGCAGCTTGCCGAGGAGCGCACGGCCTTCCTCCTCGAGAAGGCTGAAGCTGAAGAGCAGCAACGGCTGGCTGCCGAGAAGCAGGCCGCGCGGGAAGGTGAGCTGGTGCAGCGGAAGGCCTACCTCGATAGCTATGAGGAAGAGCTTGCCGGGCGCGAGCAAGCACTTGGTGGGGCCCTCAAGGAAGCAAGGGACGCCGCCGCAGCTGCCGAGGCCGCCAAGAGGGAGCTGGAGATGAAGGTGGCCCAGCTGGAAGCTGATCTGAAGGCGAGCGGCAAGGAACTTGGCGCACTCAAGCACGAGCGCGAGAAGGGCGCGACTGCTCAAGGTGAGCTGCAGGGCCGTCTCGCCGAGAGGAGCAGGGAGCTCAGCACCGCCAAGGACTCCAACGCGGATCTCGAGTTGAAGTTGGCCACTTTGACTCAGACGTTGGACGGCGCCAAGGAGCGGGAGGTGGCCTTGTCGGAGAAGATCAAGGCCGACCAGGCGCTGCTGGCGAGTGCCGCCGCCGCCCAGGACACCTTCAGGGAGACCGTGGAGCACTGGACCGAGGGTCTAGTGAACGCTGCCGCGGTCATCGCCGAGGAGCTGGCGCAGCTGGGGATAGGGGACTTCGGGTACTCCTCCGACGAGCACCTCCAGCCAGCGTCAAGCTCAGTCTGTTCTTCAAGGGCGTGGCGACGGCCCTCCAGCGGCTCCGGGAGAAGATCCCAAAGCAGCTGGCCGATGAGTCGCGCCAGATCTGCGCGGGGGCTCTTCAGAAGGTGTTGGTGATGGTGGCCTACCGCAACCCAGGCCTCAACCTCACCAACGTCCTCAAGTCCCTGCCGCCGGACGCCGATCTTGAAGCACTCAAGGCCCTTGTCGCACCCATTGTGGACAAGGTGAGCGGGATCAAGAGGGTTGAAGGCGACCGCGTAGACTAGTCCACCCATTGTATCTTTTTCTTGTTGCTGCAGCGTTATGTCATGAGAACAATCCATTAGACCCGACAAGTTACCTTGTAATATAACTCTATTTTGGGTATCGATTGCAATGTTACTTCCTTTACTTGATTCCCTCCTTTGTATGTTTTTACCCTACACTTTTAGGGAACTTGCCGGCGCAGGCACCTGAGCCGCGAGCGCTGAGTGCAGAACGTCAGCAGCCTGCTGGCGGTGCTGCTTCCGGCAAGAAACCTTGTCGCGAACTAGTTGCAGCTCACTTAAGTTGTTGAGCGGACTCGAAACAAAGTAAGGGCGCAACTAGTTACGAGTTGGTTCCTCCGCGCACTGGTTTTCCATACAAAGGATGATCGTTCGAGGAAGATAACTTTTTTAAAAAAATTTAACACTAATTGCTCAAACTTTGGCAACTTAGCTTTTCTGTCGTTTGCTTCCCGGCAAGGCGAAACTTCCTTGAACGAGGCCCTGCCCACACCATTATCTTCTCCTTCCCCCACGGCAAACTTGTGTGTGAGGGAACCTTCCTCTCTTTGAGAAAAAGAAAGGAGAGAAAATATAGATAGGGAGCCCTACGGCTCGTTATTGCTTACCGAGGGCAGGTGCTGCACAAAGTGTCAGATAACATATGCATAATAGAAAGCATAAAATTGACAAGATGTGCGGAGCACATGAGCTTTACTTATGCACGGGATCTGCACCCGGCTTTGTACAAAGGATTACATGCAACATCGGCAAAACTTGTATAAAAGGTGGTTGCTGGAACAGGTTCCGGCAACCGCGCCCTACGGGTAAAACTTATGAAGATGCTCAATGTTCCAAGAGTTGCTCACCGGAATGCCATCTTCGGTCTCAAGGCAGACAGCGCCAGGCCTAGTGACTCGTTTCACCCGATAGGGGCCTTCCCACCTCGGCGTCAACTTGTTAGAATTCTTGGCGGACTGAACGCGCCGAAGAACAAGGTCGCCTTCCTCGAGACTTCTGGCATTAACTTTGCGGCTATGGTAGCGGCGCAAAGCTTGCTGGTAACGAGCAGCTCGTACAGTAGCCTGAAGACGGTCTTCCTCAAGGACCAGCGCGTCATCTTGTCGCAGCTGCTCTTGCTCGAGCTCATCATAAGCGAGCACTCGAGGTGACCCGTATACGAGTTCCGTGGGGAGAACTGCCTCTGCTCCATAGACTAGAGCGAAAGGTGTCTGGCCAGTGGCTCGATTTGGTGTCGTTCTGATCAACCAAAGAACCACCGACAGCTCCTCGATCTAGTTCTTTCCGCACTTGTGCAGCCTGTTGAAAGTCCTGGTCTTGAGTCCACACAGCACTTCAGCATTTGCCCTCTCCGCTTGACCGTTGCTTCTCGGATGAGCAACAGAAGCGAAGCAGACCTTGGCGCCAAGGTCTTGGTCGTACTGCATGAAGGTGCGGCTCGTGAATTGCGTGCCGTTGTCGGTGATGATCCTGTTAGGAATCCTGAAACGGCAAACAATCGACCTGAAGAACTTGATTGCTGACTGTGCTGTCACCTTCCTCACCGGTTCCACTTCCGGCCACTTTGTGAACTTGTCGATTGCGACGTACAAGTACTCAAAGCACCCGACAGCTCGGGGGAAAGGGCCGAGAATGTCGAGCCCCCAGACCGAAAATGGCCACGATAAAGGGATCGTCTGGAGAGCTTGAGCTGGCTGGTGTATCTACTTGGAATGGAACTGACACGCTTCACACTTGGTTACTTGTGCAGTTGCATCCTGGAGGGCTGTCGGCCAAAAGAAACCTTGCCGGAACGCTTTGCCGGCAAGTGCTCTGGCACCAATGTGGTGACCACATATGCCTCCATGTATCTCTGCCAACAGCTTCTGTCCGTCTTCCCGGTGAATACACTTCAATTTCACACCGTTGAGTCTTCTTCTGTATAGTGTGCTATCAACAAACTGGTACATACTTGACTGCCGGGCTACTCTTTCCGCTTCTTCTTGTTCTTCGGGAAGTTCTCCTGTCTGAAGGAAACGGACAATCTGCTGCGCCCATGTTGGAGCTTGCGGCTCGACAACAAGGACTAAAGGCACATCTGCTGCTGCGGGAACATTCGCTCCTACGGCGAGAACCTGTGGCTCAGCCGGAGCTTGACATTCCTCGGCAAGCTTGCCGGAGCAAAACTTGTCGGGAGCATCTGCTTCAACGAAACAAACCCTAGGGCTTGTCGGAGCAGACTGCTCCTCAGCATCCTTGGAGTTGATCTTCGGGACCTTCTTGGCGGCGGCTTCGGGAAGCTCTGCCGGAAAGTAGTCACCAGAGATCAACTTCCTCTTTTTGCTATGTCCAATTGATGGTGTCACGGACGGCTGAGTTAGCTTGAGCACAAAGATCTCCGGCTCCACGGGTAACTTTAGTGTGGCACACTTCGACAGGCCATCAGCAATGTTGTTCTGAGCTCTTGGAACATGTTCCATCTGTAGGCCGTCAAAGTGCTCTTCTAGCTTTCTCACTTCATCCAGTAGGCTTCCATCAACGGACTCTGGTAATTCTTGTTCACTTGTCGGACGACAAGCTGTGAGTCTCCCCTGACAACGAGCTTCTTAATCCCAAGGTCTGCCGCGATCCTAAGACCGGCAAGCAAACCTTCATATTCTGCAGTATTGTTTATTGCTTGCTCCTCGGGAAAGTGCATCTGGACCACATACTTGAGGTGCTCTTCGGTGGGTGCGACAAGTAGTACGCCCGCACCGGCGCCTTGCAGCGAGAAGGCACCGTCAAAGTACATCAGCCATTCTTTGCTCGCCTCTTTGACGGGGATGCTCGTTTCTGGAATTTCTTCATCCGGTGTTGGCGTCCATTCTGCTATGAACTCCGCCAATGCTCTGCTTTGGATAGTTGCAGTACTCTCAAACTTGAGACCGAAGCTTGACAATTCCAGTGCCCACTCGACTATCCTGCCTGTTGCTTCTGGATTTTGCAGTATCCTCTTCAACGGGAAACGAGTGACAACTGTGATCTCATGTGCTTGGAAGTAATGGCGCAGCTTTCTTGAGGCCATGAGGAGGCCGACTGCAGAAGGGAACTGACAAAGTAAACTGGGCGCTGCACCATCCTTCTCTGCACCTTCTCAGGCGTCTGCGCAGATCCATCCTTGTCGAGACCAGAGCTTGCCAGTGAAGCCCCCTGCTTGTCGATGGATGCATCTGCCTTGGTTGCTAGCTCATCGTCCGCCTCCCTCTCCGCTACTAATGCAGCACTAACCACTTGATTGGTTGCCGCTATATACAGCAGCAACTTCTCTTGTGGCCTAGGTGCGACAAGTATTGGAGTGGAGGACATGTATCTTTTCAAGTCCTGCAGCGCAGCCTCCGCTTCCGGAGTCCATTTCATTGGACCTGCCTTTTTCCAAATTTTGAAAAATGGCAGGGTGCGCTCAGCAGATATAGAGATAAACCTGCTGAGAGCAGCCACGCAACCGGCAAGTCTTCGTACATCCTTGACACGCTTTGGTGCTTCAATCTGCTCATTGGCCTTGAACTTGTCGGGATTGGCTTCAATACCTCGCTGAGACACGAAGAACCCGAGAAGCTTGCCGGAGGGAACTCCAAACACGCACTTCTCGGGATTAAGCTTGAGGTTGATCTTGCGCAGATTTGCAAAGGTCTCATCCAAATCTTGAATTAGAGTAGCCTTGTCCTTGCTCTTGACCACTATGTCATCCATGTAGGCTTCTACATTTCTGTGTATCTGTGGCTCAAAAGCATGATGGACTACCCTTGCAAATGTTGAACCAGCATTCTTTAAACCGAAGGGCATCCGTACGAAACAGTACGTGCCACATGGGGTGATGAATGCGGTCTTCTCCTCATCCTCTTCTGCCATGAAGATCTGATGGTACCCTGAGTATGCATCAAGAAATGAAAGCAAGTCACATCCGGCTGTGGAGTCAACAATCTGGTCGATGCGCGGCAAGGGAAATGGGTCTTTGGGACAAGCTTTATTGACATCGGTGAAGTCGATACAAAGCCTCCATTTCCCGTTAGCCTTACGCACGACTACAGGATTGGCCAACCACGTAGGATGGAGCACTCCTCTGACAAGGCCTGCTGCTTCCAATTTCTTGATTTCCTCTGCAATGAACTCTTGGCGCTCCACTGCCTGTTTCCTGATTTTCTGCTTGACGGGCCGCGCATGAGGACAGATGGCAAGGTGGTGCTCAATTACTTTCCTGGGAACACCGGGGATGTCAAACGGTTGCCATGAAAACACGTCGATGTTCGCCCGCAGGAAAGCAACGAGCGCGCTTTCCTATTTAGGGTCGAGAGTGGCACTGATGGTGAAGGTACCACCAGTGCCGTCCTCCTTGGCGGACACCTTCTTGGTCTCTGGCGGAGCTGCCATTGCCTTCTTACACTTGCCGGTGGAGCTCGATGGTGCGTCCTCGACGGTAGCGCAGCACTCCGAAGAGGTGCGCTTGCCGGAGTGGGCATCAGGGCTCTTGCCGGACTTGGTCTTCTTCGCCCCGGGAGCTTCAGCGGCAAGTGATCTGCGATCTGCCGCGGCTGCCGCTTCCCGGTAAATCTTGTCGGCGCAGATAAGACCATCCTTCTTATCGCTAGGGACAGAGATGACACTTATCGGGCCTGGCATCTTCAGTACGTTGTACGCATAGTGAGAGGCTGCCATGAATTTGGCAAGTGCTGGACAGCCAAGGATTCCATTGTAAGGCAATGGAAAATCAGCAACGTCAAAAGTGACCCTCTCAGTTCTGAAGTTCAACTCGCTGCCAAATGTTACCGACAACGTGATCTTTCCCTTCGGCTTGCTCCTTCCAGGATTGATTCCTTGGTATGTACCGGTTTCTTCGAGCTCGCTGTCAAGGATCTGGAGCTTCTGGAGTACCGCGTAGGAGATCAGGTTCAAGCCGGCCCCGCCGTCAACTAGCATCTTAGTGACCTTGAGGTTGCGGATAGTTGGTGAGACCAACATCGGCAAGCACCCGACCGCAGTTATGCGATCAGGGTGGTCCTCAATATCAAAGATGATAGGCGTGCTGGACCACTTCAGAGGCTTGCGTGACTCGATGGGTGGTTCTGCTGCATTGACTTCCCGCACCCACTGTTTGAGCTGGCGGTGTGAAGTATGCAGAGAAGCACCACCGTCAACGCACATGACCTCTGTGGCTTTCTGAAACTCCTGCTCGTCGGCCTCATCATCTTCCATGTCTTCATTGTCGTCTTCATCTTCATCCTTGTCGCGGCCGCGGGGAGGTCTGTCTCCTTGCCGCTGCTTGGCCTTGCCGCGGCGCCCTCCCCGGCCGGGACGTTTCTTGCCAGCTCCTCCAGCACCTTCCTGGGCCTTCTCCTTGTCGCGTCGCTCGTACTCAGCCTTCTTCTGCTCAACAAGCTGCTCGACCTTCTTGCAACTCTGGAGATCATGGCCCTTGGTGCGGTGGATCTTGCAGTACTGCTTGTCGTTGCTGCCCTGCTTGTCGGCGGCCGCCACAGCCTGGTTGCCGGAGCTGCCAACCTTGGCTTCCTTGGCGCCACCTCCGCTGCCGGACTGCTCAACAACTAGCACATCTTTGCCTTTCTTTTTCCTGTTGTTACGCCGCCGGTTTCTCTTTGCCGGGGCGGTCCCATCGCTGTCAGATCCTACTGCTTCTGCATTCTCTCCGGGGAACCTCCTCCCCTCCTCAGCACATGCACACTTGTCGGCTAGGGCATATAGCTCACTGACGTCTCTGATCTTACACATCGCCATCTCCTTCCTCATCCTGCGGTTTCGCACATTCTGATGGAACGCGCTGATCACCGCGGCAGGGTGGACATCTGGGATGTTGTGCTGCACGCGGCTGAATCTCTGAATATACTTGCGCAGGGGCTCTCCTTCCTTCTGGGCGAGCAGATGAAGGTCACTCTCTTGGCCATGAGGCTTGTGGCCGCCTGTAAAGGCGGCGACAAACTGATGGCAGAGATCTGCCCAGGAAGATATGGAGCCGTCCGACAAGTGCATGAGCCAGGATCTGACATTGGGCTTGAGCACCAGCAGGAAGTAGTTGGCCAGGATCTTGTCGTCCCGCCCCCGAGCAGCTTGCACCGTGATGGTGTAGATGCTGAGAAACTCCGATGGGTGCGTCTGGCCATCGTACTTCTCTGGTACGTCTGGCTTGAAGTTTTTCGTGCTGGGCCACTGGACCTGCCGCAGCTCACGAGTGAACGCAGCGCAACCTACCGCGTACGGCAAGTCGCCTGGTTCCCCTGGCGCATGCATATCGACAGTGGGCCCAGCGCGCTGGTCGGATTGACGTCGCGCTTCTCTTCGACGCACGATGCGAGTTCGAGCGTCTTCTTGCTGTCGTTCGTGAAGAACTTGGCGCTGATCGCGACGAGCTCGCGGATCCGACGATGCGGTGGAGTCGCTGTCGACGTGGATCCGGCGAGTCGGCGATCTTGGCCTTCGGGATGGAGAGTGCACGGTGGTTGCACCCCCTCTGGTTTCGTCACCATCAGCTCGCGCCTGGCAACCTTGTCGCGGCAGCGATGCGCTCGGTTGCCGCGGAGTGTCGCCGTTGGCGAAGCCGATGAGACTCTGAATGGTGGCCCTCCATTCATCGATCTTGTCTGACGTTGGAGGATAATCCAGGAGCAGTTGAGCTCGCGCCAAAGCTTCTGCTCGAGTGGTGGGTGGCAGTGGCGAACGGTGCAAGGAGCGGGATATGCTCGGACTTCTAACTATGTTAGAAGGAGCAGCATCCCGTCCCGGCCACCGTGCTACGCT
The DNA here is from genome assembly GCF_018294505.1 of Triticum aestivum. Classification (NCBI taxonomy): domain Eukaryota; kingdom Viridiplantae; phylum Streptophyta; class Magnoliopsida; order Poales; family Poaceae; genus Triticum; species Triticum aestivum. Next base: position 198,686,650 of record NC_057813.1, read on the forward strand.
CGTGCCAGCATGCTGGCGTGCACGCTGATCTTGAGCCCCCTGAGATCCACCAGCTCGATCCTGGTCCAACGAACGTATGGTACGGCCAATACCATGGCGCTGTTGGTCCCGCGCCTCCTGGGACGGGCGCGGTGCATGGACGGACATCGAGGTCTGTGGAGCCTTGTCCTTGGACCTAGCAGCACCGTGGGCTCCCTCGCCGATGTCTGTTCTTCCTCCGGCGTCCACCCCACCACCCGTTTGCTCTGGTGGCGGTGGGATCGACGCGGATTGAACTGCTGCCTCCGAAGCCTTCTTCTTCGGTGGCATGTTGATGAAGAAAATGAAGGTCTAGCTCGTGTGAACGCCGGATCAGGTTCACACAATCTCGACGCCCCCTACCTGGCACGCCAAAGATGTCGTGGGGAAACTGGTGATCCACGAGCACCTATGGGACCGGAGCCCCTTTCGGTTCGGCGGGGGGCGGAGATCGCATGAAGAGCAGATCGAGGCGAAGCACACGAGCGGTTTACCCAGCTTCGGAGCTCTACGGAGAGATAATACTCCTACTGCTGCTTGTTTGTGTGTATTGAGTGCTTCGAATGTTCCGAACCCCCTCTACGTTGCGCATGGGCCTCCTTTTATACGCTAAAGGGGTCACCGACAGGTGGCGACGTAGTCGAGGGTAAAAATGGAAAAGGGAGTTGCGGTTGGTGCAACTACCTGTACAGTGCATCCTACCTAACTCTGACGGCAGGGGACAAAGGCATTAAATGCCCGTCTGTGTCGCCCAAACAGTGCAAAACGGGACCGTCAGGGGCGCCACCGCTTGCCACGATGGTAATCTTGCATGCCACCGCGCACCGCTGGCTACACAGCCTTCCGCCACGCGCGCCTGGAAAGGCCCCAGGGCGACACGTTGGCGGATGCGCTGGAGCGTGGGTACAGGGTGGTTGGCTGGCCGCGGTAAGCACCTTGCCGCGGGCGTTGTCTTGTCGCGTCCGGAAGCTTGTCGCTCACCGGGCCTTGCCGGGACGCGTGGCGCGTCGCGGCAAGTTCCTTGAGATGCCTTGGTTGGCCTTCCCGGCAAGCTCCTCTTGCCGGGGTCTTGCCTCCTTGGCCGGAATATTTTGCTCTTGAGTGGCCGGTTGGCCTTCCCGGCAAGCTCCTCTTGCCGGGGCCTTTGTGTTCTTGAATGGCTCCAAAAGGAACCGCAGAGGATCTTTGGCGATCACCCGGCAAGCCTTGCCGCGGGGCGCTGCAACTGCCCGTGCACAAGTTCGGGATACTAGGGTACCCCTACTCTAGTACACCGACACAAAGTAGTGAACACGAATTAAGCCAACATGATGAAAGTGACTAGATGAAATTCCCGTGTACCCTCAAGAACACTTTGCTTATCATAAGAAACCATTTTGGCCTGTCCTTTGCCTCAAAAGGATTGGGCTACCTTGCTGCAATTTTGTTACTACTATCGTTACTTGCTCTTTCCAAATTATCCTGCTATCAAACTACTCCGCTACTTACAATTTAGCACTTGCAGACATTACCTTGCTGAAAACCACTTGTCATTTCCTTCTGCTCCTCGTTGGGTTCGACACTCTTACTTATCGAAAAGGTTACATTTTACCCCATATACTTGTGGGTCAACAAGGCTATTTTCTGGCGCCATTTCCGGGGAGTGAAGCACTCTTGGTAAGTGGAAATTGGTAAGGAAACATTATTACTACATGCTGAAATTTATTGTCACTTGCTACTATGGAAACCAATCCTTTGAGGGGTTCGTTCGGGGTATCTTCACCTCGACCGGAACCACAATTAGTTGCCCCTCAATCTACTGCACCTACTGAAAATATTGAATATGAAATTCCTTCGGGTATGTTAGAACGACTGCTAGCTAATCCTTATGCAGGAGATGGAACCGAACATCCTAATATGCACTTGATATATGTGGATGAAATTTGTGGGTTGTTTAAGCTTGCAGGTTTGCTCAGAGATGAAGCTAAGAAGAAGGTTTTCCCTTTATCTTTGAAGGTAAACGCATTGACATGGTATAGGCTATGCGATGATATTGGATCTTGGAACTGGAACCGTTTGAAATTGGAATTTCACCAAAAAAAATTATCCTATGCATCTAGTTCATCGTGATCGGAATTATATATATAATTTTTGGCCTCATGAAGGATAAAGTATCGCTCTAGCTTGGGGGAGGCTTAAGTCAATGTTATATTCATGCTCCAATCATGAGCTCTCAAGAGAGATTATTATTCAGAATTTTTATGCTTGGTTTTCTCGTAATGATCAAACCATGCTCGATACTTCTTGTGCTGGTTCTTTTATGACTATTGAATTCTGGTGGGATCTTTTAGAAAGAATTAAACGCAACTCTGAAGACTGGGAACTCGATGAAGGTAAAGAGTCAGGTATTGAACCTAAGTTTTATTGTGTTAAATCTTTTATGAATACCGATGCTTTTCAAAAGTTTAGCACTAAATATGGACTTGACTATGAGATAGTAGCTTCCTTTTGTGAATCTTTTGCTACTCATATTGATCTCCCTAAGTAGAAGTGGTTTAAATATCACCCACCTATTAAAGAAGAAATTAAAGAATCGGTAAAAGCTAAAGAAGAAATTATCATTTACAATGTTGATCCAGTTGTTCCCACTGCTTATATTGAAAAGCCACCTTTCCCTGTTAGGATGAAGGAACATGCTAAAGCTTCAACTGTGGTTAACAAAAGTTATGTTAGAACACCCAAGCCATCTGAACAAATCAGAGTTGAACCTAGTGTTGCTATGGTTATAGATCTCTTAGTTGATAATATTGATGGGCATGTTATTTACTTCTGTGGTGAAGCTTCTAGAATTGCCAAACCTGAAGGAAAAGATAAACATAGACCAGTTGTTGACATGCCTCTTGTCTTAGTTAAGATAGGAGATCGCTGTTATCATGGGTTATGTGACCTAGGTGCTAGTGTGAGGGATATTCCTTTCTCCTTATATCAAGAAATTGAAGATGAAATAGCACGTGCTGAAACAGAAGGCATAGATGTCACTATTAAACTTGCTAATAGAGATACTATATCACTAATTGGGATTCTTAGAGATGTTGAAGTCTTATGTGGGAAAATAAAATACCCTACTGATTTTCTTGTTCTTAGCTCCCCACAAGATGAATTTTGTCCCATTATTTTTGGTAGACCTTTCTTGAACACCGTCAATGCCAAAATAGATTATGAGAAACAAACTGTCGGTGTTAGCTTTGGTGATGAATCTCATGAATTTAATTTCTCCAAGTTTAGTAGACAACCTCATAAGGAAGATTTGCCTAGTAAGGATGAAATTATTGGTCTTGCTTCTATTGATGTGCCTCCTACTGATCCTTTGGAAAAATATTTGCTAGACCATGAAAATGATTTGCATATGCGTGAAAGATATGAAATAGATAGAATCTTTTTCGAACAACAACCTCTGCTTAAACACAATTTGCCTATTGAAATTCTCGGAGGTCCTCCTCCACCTAAACATGATCCTGTGTTTGGATTAAAACAATTGCCAAACACTTTGAAATATGCTTATCTTGATGAGAAAAAGATATATCATGTTATTATTAGTTCTAACCTTTCATAACATGAAGAAGAAAGATTATTGAAAGTTCTAAGGAAGCACATGGTTGCCGTTGGATATACTCTTGATAATCTTAAGGGCATTAGTCCCACTCTATGTCAGCACAAGATTAATATGGAACCTGATGCGAAACCCGTTGTTGATCACCAATGTCGGTTAAATCCATAGATGAAAGAAGTGGTAAGAACGGAAATATTGAAACTTCTTGAAGCAGGTATAATCTATCCTATAACTGATAGTAGATGGGTAAGTCCTGTTCATTGTGTCCCTAAGGGAGGTATTACTGTTGTTCCTAATGATAAGAATGAGCTTATTCCATAAAGAATTGTCACAGGCTATAGGATGGTAATTGATTTTAGAAAAATTAAACAAAGAAACTAGAAAAGATCATTACCATCTCCCTTTTATTGATAAAATGTTAGAAAGATTATCCAAGCACACACATTTTTGCTTCCTTGATGGATATTCTGGTTTTTCACAAATACCTGTTTGACAGTCTGATAAAGAACATACCACTTTTACTTGTCCTTTTGGAACATTTGCTTACAGACGTATGCCTTTTGGTTTATGTAATGCACCTGCTACCTTTCAAAGATGTATGACTGCTATATTCTTTGATTTTTGCGAAAAGATTGTTGAGGTTTTCATGAATGACTTTTCTGTTTATGGGAAGTCTTTTGATGATTATTTAAGCAATCTTGATCGAGTTTTGCAGAGATGTGAACAAACAAATCTTGTCTTGAATTGGGAGAAGTGCCACTTTATGGTTAACGAAGGTATTGTCTTGGGCCATAAAATTTCTAAGAGAGGCATTGAGGTGGACAAAGCCAAGTTGATGCAATTGAGAAAATGCCATGTCCTAAAGATATTAAAGGTATTCGTAGTTTCCTTGGTCATGATGGTTTCTATAGGAGGTTTATCAAAGACTTTACTAAAATTTCTAGGCCTCTTATGAATCTTTTGCAAAGGGATATTCCCTTAGTGTTTGATGATGATTGTTTGGATTCCTTTGAAACACTAAAGAAAGCCTTACTTACTGCACCTGTTGTTCAACCACCTGATTGGAACTTGCCTTTTGAGATTATGTGTGATGCTAGTGATTATGTTGTTGGTGCTGTTCTAGGACAAAGAGTTGATAAGAAACTGAATGTTATTCATTTTGCTAGAAAAAACCCTAGACAGTGCTCAACGAAACTATGGTACTACTGAAAAAGAATTCTTACCAGTGGTGTTTGCTTGTGATAAATTCAGAACACATCTTTACAAAGGAGTAAATGGTATTATTATAAGTTGTGTACCTGACCATGAACAAGAACAAATCCAACGGAAATGTCACTCTAAAGCTTATGGAGGACATCACATGGGTGACAGAACCGCTAACAAGGTATTGCAATCTGGTTTTTTTTGGCCTACTCTCTTCAAAGATGCCCGTAAGTTTGTCTCATATTGTGATGAATGCCAAAGGATAGGTAATATCGGTAAGCGTTAAGAAATTCCTATGAATTATTCACTTGTTGTTGAACCATTTGATGTTTGGGGATTTGATTTCATGGGACTTTTCCTTCCTCTAATGGGTATACACATATTTTGGTTGCTGTTGATTATGTTACTAAGTGGGTAGTAGCTATTCCAACCGGTAGTGCTGATCAGAACACCTCTATTAAAATGCTTAAGGAAGTTATTTTCCCAAGGTTTGGAGTCCCTAGATATTTAATGACTGATGGTGACACTTTATTCATTGTGCTTTCCATAAAATTCTTGCTAAGTATGATGTTAACCATAGAATTGCATCACCTTATCATCCTCGGTCTAGTGGTCAAGTTGAACTTAGCAATAGAAAAATAAAATTAATCTTACAAAAGACTGTCAATCGGTCCCGGAAGAATTGCTCTAAGAAATTAGATGATGCACTTTGGGTTTATAGAACAGCATATAAAAATCCTATGGGTATGTCTCCATATAAAATGGTTTATGGAAAAGCTTGTCATTTACCTCTTGAGTTAGAACACAAAGCATTTTGGGCAATTAAATAACTCAATTCTGATTTCAAACTTGCTGGTGAAAAGAGGTTATTTGATATTAGCTCATTAGATGAATGGAGAACCCAGGCTTATGAAAATGCAAAGCTATTCAAAGAAAAAGTTAAAAGATGGCATGATAAAAGAATCCAGAAGCGTGAGTTCAAAGTTGGAGAATATGTTCTTTTGTACAACTCTCGTTTCAGATTATTTGCAGGAAAACTCCTCTCCAAATGGGAAGGACCCTATGTCATCGAGGAGGTTTATCGATCCGGAGCTATCAAAATAAATAATGCCGAAGGGACTAACCCAAAGGTTGTCAATGGGCAACGAATAAAACACTATATCTCAGGTACGCCTATTAATGTTGAAAGCAATATTATCCAAACTTTGACACCGTAAGATCACATAAAGGAAACCTTCCGGAACACTCCAGAATAATGAAAAAGGGGAGGTACGTGATACAGTAAGTAAACAGACTCCGAAAAATCCGCAAAAATATTTTTTGTCAGTTTTGGAATATTTAGAAAATTAGGAAAATAAGAAACTTCCAGGAAAGTAACCCTGGTGGGCACGATACACCAGGGCGCACCAGGCATGCCTGGCATGCCCAGGTGGGTTGTGTCCACCTCAGGTACTTTCCGGACTCCGGTTTTCTTCAGTCCTGCTTGTTCCCCAAGATAAAAACTCTCTATATATACCACCCAAACCTGTTGACCTCCGTATCGCACAGAAATCTCCTGTTTTCTTTTCTTGATGTTTTTTGTCAGATCTATTGAACCAGGCAACATGTCTTCTTCTCCCTCTGATCGTATGGAAGAGGATGCTTGGTTGATGAAGATTGAGCTGAAGAGAGAAGACCAAGTTGGAGCAGCTAATGAGGACAAGAGCAAGGAGACCACCGGAGATCAAGTGTTGATGGACGTGCAAGCCTTGCCCGCCGATGAGGAAGAGGAAGATATCCTTGAACCCTACTATGCTCATCTTACCCACTGACACTACAAAAAAATACACTTCCGTGATGATACGTGTTTGTCACAGTAGGTCACGTTTTCTATCATGCATGCACATCCATGACGATTTTATGACAGAATCAAGATAGTCATACCTGTGCTGTCGTAGAAGTGTTCCATGACATTACCAAAATTATCATCACGAAAGTGTCCACTTCCATGACGATAAATCGCGCGTCACAGAAGTGCTTTCATCAAGGGTGACCGACACGTGGCATCCACCATAACGAAACACTGTTAAGCTATCGGGTCCGGTTTTGAATCCGATAACCCGTTAACAACCCCGACCAATGGTGATTTTCCACGTGTAAAATCATCATTGGGTGGAGGAAACACGTGTCGGCTCACTGTTGGGACAGATGGCATCCACTCATTGGACAGAAGGCGCCTATGATACGTCGACATGTGGCACGGCCCAACAGAGGCCCATTCCTGTGAAAAGGCTGGCCCATTTGACTTGGTCAAAAGGTGGCGGGCCTGCCCATGGAAAGCCTGTTAACGGCCTGTTCGCATATAGCCCACTTATAGCCTGCTAACTCAGGGCCCGTTACGACCTACCCGAATTTGGCCAGTAGCGTCATCGGGGCCGTCCAATATGATTACAGCCCATTTTAACTTCTGGCCCATGAATGGCCCATGACGTCTTTCGGCCCATATGAGGCCCTTTTTAAATCTTGGCCCATTAACGGCCCATGGTGAAACAGGCCCGTAATGAACAGTGCATCACTTTATACCCATTAACGGCCCGTGGTGAAACTGGCCCGTAATGAACAATGTATCACTTTATACCCATTAATGGCCCGTTATTCCGTTGGGCCGTTTCTAGCCCATGTTATCTTTCAGCTTTCTCAGGACCCATTTATTCTTGGGCTCATTTCCAGCATTCGTTTATTTACGGCCCGTTACTATCATTTTCTGCTTGTGGGCCAAATTCAGCCCGAGGTTACAGTCGGCCCGTTTGTGGCCCGTTAATACATTGGGCCGTTTGCGTAGCGTCATCAAATACGGCCGATTAACGACAACCCGTTATGGTCGGCCCATGAACGGACGATTCCAACTCTAGCCCGTTTACGACCATAATGCGGTCTGTTATTGGCCCATGTTTGGCCAATCGATCATACGGCCCGTAGAAGGCATATTGATGATACGACCCGTAAAAGGCCCATTGTGTCTACGACCCGTATAAGGCCCATTGTTTCTATGACCCGTAGAAGGCCCATTGTTTCTACGGCACGTAGGAGGGCCATGGTAACTACAGTAAATATGTAGCCTATGGTTATTGTGGCCTAGTTTTAAAAATAGGTTATTGCGGCCACTAGCAAACCACGGAAAAAGAACTGCACTGACTACAAGCAAAGAAATAAACAAGACAATAAGGAAATAAATAAGCAAGCAACTTATGCTAGGCTATCATGGCTATTACACATATTACATCCACTGGGCATCAAAGTTCGCCACCAGTGCAAATATAGGGAACAAAGCAGCATATAAACGCCACAGCAAAACAAGTCCAGAACTGAAACCACTTCAGAAGAGCTCAAGAAACAATATCCTGGGTACCCATAATGCTGGCAAGATGCTTAGCAAGCTTATTAACTTTCTCTTGTTTGGCGCTTAAATCCTCCATTATGTGTTGTTGCACCAGAAAGTATGCATCTGAATTCTGCAGGGACTTCCTCAGTCCTTCGGCTTCCTGTCGCATAACATCTGATCGATGTCTTTCAACTTGAATTTAAGACTCAAGAAGCCGAACTGATTCAGGCAACGAGTTTGAAGAGCTGGTGCCAGCAGTAGTAGCCATTAACTCGAACACTACATCAAGACAGGACTTTGGGGTTGTCTCAGTGTCTTCAATATAGTTTTTATCAGCTTTCATGGAGACCAACAGGGATGTCTCACTATCTTGAACCTTATTTGCATTACTTCCTTTACCATTGCATAACGGGGGTACTCTTCTCCAATATTTTATCCGCGTTCTAAAAGAGAAACAAACAAACACATCACAGGTTTACAATGTAGTATATGAAACTCATTTTGGTAAACCAGTTCAGTAGTAAGGTGGACAGGATAACAACATGAAACAAACATTTATCTATGTAGTATGGTCACTGTATGGTCTATATCATTCTAGTTTATGTTGCCAAATCAAGATAGATATAGTTCGAATCATATCTATTTAAGACAAAGTAGCACAGGCAGAATATAAGTGTGGGAAACTACACATCAATAACAACACTTGTAATGTGCATGGCATGAGAACATAATTGTTTATTCAATTGAAACTGAAATCAACATAGAGCAAGTTACAATAGCAAACACGTTAAAGAAACCGGTTTAAAACATACATGTTGCGCCATTGGAGTTTCAATTGCATCCTTTTGGTATGAGTAAATACAGTGATGCAAGAGCAAAGTAGTATGAACCATAGCTACGGAACCTGACCCGAGAACAATTCTTCTTCTACTTTAAGCATTGACTTGGGTTTGAAGTGGTGGTCCTCGTGCTTTGGGCACTGCAGTTGCCTTACTAACTGCTCGTGTTTGGGTGCTCTATGGTGGAGACGGTGCTGTGTCAACAGGAACTGGGTTACTATTTGCTGGGGTTGGGGTTAGTAGGGGTGTAGCCGGTTCTCTGTCCAACTGGGTAGGGGTACAATCTGCGTGAGTCTGGGTTATTTGTGGTGGGGCTGGTTCTTGGGCAAGTACAACTGTGGTTCTATCTGCATCGACAGGTAGCACGATCTTTTCTGAAGACCATGTTTTTACTCCAACAGATACTGCCATCACCCCCTCCACTTGAAATGGCTGATAAACAAGAAAAGTAATTGAATGTACATACATTGTAATATAGACAGGTGCAATGGATAGTAGGGAAGAAAACAGGGCAGGAAATAATTCACATTTATGTTGTCTAACCAAACATAATAGGAGGACATAATTTCACATATATGATGGCTAATTAAATAGGATTGCATGACACAATTTCACATGTCTGATGGCTAACTAAACAGGATAGAATGACATACTTCAAAATATGATGACTATGTAAACAATATGACATGATATAACTATACGATGTGTCTATTAAAGTGGTTGGCATGCCATAAATCACAAACATGTCGTCGATGGAAACATGATGGCATGATATATTTCACGGATAGAATGACAGAATTTAAAATATGATGACTATGTAAACAGGATGAGATGATATAACTATATTATGTCTTTAGAAAATGGGTTGGCATGCCATAATTCAGATACATGCTGTCTATGTAAACATCATGGCATGATATAATTCAAATATATGATTTATATACTAAGGAAGTGAGGAGAGGGCAAACGCATATATGATGTGTCAACTAAGGAGATGGCATTCAATATTTTGTATATGATGTAAAAACTAAGCATTGCAATACAACATATGCATGATATGAGTAATATAACCCTGCCAAGTTTGAGCACACACCTCAGGGGGATAATAGGACTGATCATCTGCCTCTGAACCTCCTCTGAAGAGCTATCTGTAACCAGCAAGATAGCTGCTTCACCAGGTAGCATTGTCTGCTCTAAAGACCTTATTTTCACTCAAGATTTCTCCATCACCAATTCAAATGGCTGATGCACAGGAAGAGCAGTTGAATATACAAACATTGTCGACAAAAGAAATGAGAAACATAAAAAAGAATGGCATGATATAATTCACATATATGACGCTTGGCTAAACAGCATGGCATTGCATAATTCACATATATAATGCCTTGCGACAAGATAACATTGCATAATTCACATATATAATGTCTTGCAACAAGATGGCATTGCATAATTCACATATATGGTAATTAGACACTAAACAGGTGGCATTCACACAAAGCATGTCTAAACTAAGCAAATGACATAGCAATGCAAGGTACCATACGCACGATATGAGCAACATAACCCTGCCAAGTTAGAGCATGCACCTTGGGGGGAAATAGGACTGGTCATCTGTCTCCGAATCCTCCTCTGAGGAGCTATTTGTAACCAGCAAGACATGCGCTTCGTCAGATAGCATTGTCTTCTCTGAAGACCTTGTTTCCACTCCAGATTTTTCCATGACCGTGCCGAATGGCTGAAGCACAGGAAGAGTAATTGAATGTACTAGAATTGTTGACAAATTTAACACGTAATAAAAAAAGATGGCATGATATAATTCACATATGAGATGACTGGCTAACCAGGGTGGCATTGCAAAATTCACATATATGATGCCTGGCTAAACAAGAAGGCATTGCATGATTCACATATACGATAAAGAAACTAAACAGATGGCATTGACACAAAGCATGTCTAAACTAAGCAGATGACATCTTTGATGTATACAGTAAGCAGTGCAAGGCACCATATGCATGATATTACCAACATTAGCAAGCCAAGTTAGAGAGAAGACCTCATGGGGTAAATAGGATGGTCTTCTCCTTCTGAATCCCCCTCAAAACAATTATCTTCCTCTTGATTACGATCCGAAATGGGTGGACGGGGGGCTGCCTTCGCACCCATCATGGAGCTGCGTCTGCATGAAATTTTATTGCCACACAAGGCTCGTATCTTTTGCTCTACATGATCAGTTCCATTGTGTACAATAACTGGCATGCATAGGAATAAGACATAGTGAGATTATGTAAGGCATGCATGCACAAATCCAGAGTGATGGTAGCAAACTGTGGATAGACCCAAAACCGATGATAGCAGGCAGATGATAGCCTTAGTTAAAAAATACAAATAATGGCTCCTTTAATGTTTGTTTGCACCCAACATGAAACTCATAGTAGACACCCGAGATTAATTAGATAGTAGACATATAGTACTGATTGCTGCCCCAATATGTGCCCCACAACCATTTAAAAACTCAAGTTTCAGCATTAGTTTGGACCTGACTCGGAGTCTAATAGGTGAACACGATGATAATGTAGCATGTCATCATATTAAGCGATGTATAACGTAAGCAGACACGAAAGAGTGCGACCTCTCTTGCGGACCCGTGTAGTTCTCAAGGTCATCTGCTCACGGAAGAGTGTGACCTCTCTTGCGGACCCGTGTAGTCCTCAAAGTCATCTGCTCAGTTGATGATGGTAATGAAGTTGTCGTGGCTGCCGGCAGCGGGGAAGAAGATATGAGGCGGTGAAAGACAGTCTGGAGAGCGGATCCCTGCTGTGATGAACCCTTCTGTTGTTGGAGCACCTGAGCTGGGGTGGAACATAGTACCGCAGGAGCAGGACAAACCACACAAGGTTTTCTTTGACACATATCTGTAACAGAAGTAATTGTGTAAGGGCTTGTTTGAATTTGAGGGTTCTAACAATGCAGGGATAGGAAATAGACAGGAATAGGATAGGAATGCACGTGCAAAATAGAGAATTTAAAAACATAGGATTTCTGCCAATCTGGGTGTTTGATTCACAAGAATTGGAAGATCACAGGATGTAAAGAAGCATGGTGAGATTAAGTCAAACCACAAGAAAATGTACGGTTATAATGCTATTATGCTACTATCTCTTAGTCTTGTGCTTCATGAATAGGAATATGAAAAGGAGGACAAGTGGAAATTAGAATTCCTACGGTTTTTCTTTCAAGGAGACACTAAAGGAACAAATCCTACAGTTTTCCATTGATCCATTCCGTTGCACCAAATTCATGAAAAGTAGTACCATAGGAAACTTTCCAATTCCTATGTTTTTCATTCACTTTTCCTTTCAAGCACTTCGATTCTAGTAGGAAGGCTTGAGCAAGGAAAATCCTAGACTAAAAAAATGTTTTTGTGCTACTTCTATTACTTTGGACCTAGGCCACTGCCCTACTAGCTCAACCCCCAGGCCCATCGACAAATGCACAGCTCAAACGCGCAGAGATAAATAATGATGGCGTTCAAGAGAGTCCATCACGGATAGCTAAGTTACCTGGTACCTTACTGCTTGTCATATAGTAGGATAAAATAATCGTATTTCACGTTACTACGTGTACATAGTGGATAATTTATATAACATGTAGAGTAAAAAAGAGATGCAACAAGTGTACAACCTCTTTGGTGAAGCCATGTCGATCTCAGCGTGATTGGGTTGGCCGGTGAGGATGCTCCGGCTGACTTGGCTGTCAGAGGAGGGGAAGAAGATCTTATGCGTCTAGAGATGGAGCCCGAGCTACTGCTCCGCTGTGATGGAGGGTTTCGTTGTTGGAGCAGCTCCGGTGAGTTGTACGACGCCGAGGCTGAAGCAGGATAAGAGAGACAACGTTAACCTGAGTGGAATTCTAATAGCATCTTCAATAGATGACGTAAAATACATAACCACAAAGTGCTAGACTTAAAATACATTAGCTGCTCATCTCTGAACTTAACTGTCGAAACTGAATTCAACTGTTGAAACTGAACTTAACTGTCGAAACTGAATTTTGCTGTCGAAACTAAACACACTAGAGGTGAGGCTACACGTCAGTCGACTAACTTTTTCATCGCTGGTCAGTCGATTTTGCAGCCATTGGATGCGAAATCAAGGGCCTGTAGTTCATCTTCAATCTCCACCCCCCTGAGCCCCCAGCCACCATCGGCCAAATAGCCACCCCCCCGCCGCTCACGGCCAGCGGTGCGCCGCCCCGCCCGCCCCGTAAACACTCCCCACCGCCGGTCCGCCGCCGCCCCGGCCATCCCTCTCGGCCCCCCGTGCCGAGCTTTTTCTCCGATGATCCCCACGCCACCGCCCCACCTCCGCCGACGGCGACCGCCCCCACCCTGAACCCTAAGATAGATAGTAGGGTACCTCTCCGGTGAGTCCCCCTCCCCGCTGTGGCTGGTTCTTCCTTAACTCTGGCGAACCCCCCCACCCCCTGAAAATCAACTGACCCAAAAGTCGATTCAGTCGACTGAAGTGTAGCTAAATCGGAGCAGCATCACAAGCAAGAGCCAGAGCGAGAGCAGCAGCGCGAGCAAGAGCAATAGCAAGAGTAGACCAGGCAGGGGACCGAGAGCAAATGCAGAGCAGCAGCATGAGTGAGAGCTAAAGCAGCAGCAGCTCCTACTGATGTGGACATCGCCGTCGAGGGAGCGACGCCATGGAGGAAGTGGCCGACGACATCGCCATTGATGGAGCCGCGCCGTGTTGGATCGGGACCGAGCGTCGGCAGCACCGTGAGATCGAATCAAGAAGAAAATGTGGCGATTAGTGTACAACCTCTTTGGTGGCGCCGATTAGGTCGCAACTTCATCCGAGGAAACGGTGATGATGCTGCTCTTCTGGTGGTGGAGGTGAAGACGGCAGTGTGGGAATGGAGGTGGCACGAAAGTCGAGGGGAACATTGGGGTAGCTCCTTGGAGGTGGAGGACGGGGTGGCTGAACCGGCGGGACAACGAGATCAACGACGGATCCTCATCCGGTATGGTGGATGAGGGACATCGAGGTGTTGCTGTGGACGACATTGTCGCGGAAGAGGCTCCAGCTGGGTGGCGGACGGATGAGGGTGTGGGGCTTCGTGGGTTTTCGTGTCCTCGGTGTACGAATTGCTGGGCGGATGGGATGGGAGTGGGGAACCATGGCCGAGGGACGCGATTGTCCGAAATGTGGGGTAAGTTATGAAAGTACCCCCACCAATTTGAGGCGGTTGTTTCGGTTCAGGGGTACCACAGGCATTTTGTGTGTTGACATTTCACAGGAGGTGGGAGTTTTCGTGCGCGTTGTAATTTTGGAATAGCAAGGCGCGAGTTGAGATGGAGGGAGTTGTCGGAGCACAACAAGACAAAGATATATCTTAAATATTTCAGGGTAACAAGGCGCATGTTAAAGAGGCGGGAGTTTCACAGCACGATAGACAGAGACGCTAGCTTGAATTTCAGCCTAACAAGGCACGGCTTGAAATTTTGGGAGAACAAGCTTAACGTGTACGCAAAAAAAGACAATTCACACCTCAACACGCACAACATACAGGCAAACACCATTTATACTAGTAAGGTACATGTGCATTACACGCATGAGATTTGGCAACCAAATTATGAATGAATACCACATTATAGCATGTAAGCTTTGAGTCATATATGCATGATGTAGATGTTCGTTTAATTCTTATAGTTCATTTCATTCAAAATCATCTAGTTTTTATAAGAAAGCCAATCTATTTTAAGATTCATGGAATTGTGTGTGGTAAGACATAAAGTAAAAAATAAATAATGGCAAATCATGTAGAAAAACATTTGGGCAATTCTGATATGGAAGATTCTAGAACAAAGAAGAAGTGCTTGTGTTTTGAGGTGTGTGCATTATGCTTAAGTTCAACCATGGAGTCTTTTAGATTGTACATGTGGCGAAATCTGGTGGGATCTAGAAGATATCCAACGGCCAGTAGTGCTCAAATTTGCCATCTCTGCACCATCGGATTCACCTCATCCAACGACCAACTTTCAAAGTTAAAGTTACCCGCACACAATATAAAAAATATAAAATATAATATATATAGGGGTATAGATATAGATATGTGCTGCGAAAGCCACCCATCATCTCCAATTAGAATAGTGTACCCATGCACAGATGCAATGTGGCCAAACGATGTCTGCCATCGGTATCTCAAATTCAAATCAGTCTGACCTTGTTCAAAATGTATACATTATAACATGCTCGTTTCCAAACCACACCACGCAGATCTCTGTTATATTCATGCATGCATGGGTTTCAAACATCATGATCTCTTATTCAAATATTTGAATTCAACTTTACATTGATTATGACCTCACCTAGTATTTTACACCCTCACAGTCGTCTTCTCTTTATAATTGTACCACTAACTTTCTCTCGTGCATGCATGCACACACACTACCAGTCGGGATTATCGATCGCACACATGCAATCTTTTTCTTCAGGTCGGTCTCCCATGAAGGCACACACACACATCCCCCTCTCCATCATATCTAGCATTCTTTATCTCTCACGCGTGTATGCGCAACGATCGATGTTCCTCTATGTGTGTGTGTGTGTGTGTGTGTGTGTGTGTGTGTGTGTCTATGTGTGTGTGTAGCTAGGTCTTTCATAGTTTTCCACACAGACCGATCAATCTATATATCTAGTGAGGTCTCCCCCTCTTTCCCACGTCCACATTGATCATTCTATACCTCTCTATATAGGATTATGGGGTTGTTCGGTTTGAGACTAAGTTGGCAAAGCTTGCCACACCTAAGGTTAGGCAATTTGACCAACTTAGGTGTGTGTTTGGTTCAAGCCAAATCTTAGGCAAGCCACACTATGGTCCCACATCACATACACACAACAAGTGTGGCAATATTCCCTTAGGCTTGCCAACTTGTGGCTCTCATTTTGAAGAACTAATCTTAGGCAAGCTTGGCAACATTGTATGGAAAAATGTGGCACTCCTAGGCCTAGAACCAAACAACCCCTACATATATATAGCTAATACACCCACATTAATTATATATCCAACGTCTCCCTCTCATCATCCGCTTCATCTCTCAGACGTGCGCACAATGGCGAAGACACAGGGCAGCAAGGGCCCTGCCCCCCTAACATCACTATATATCGAGGCTAATATGAATGTGATCATTAGACAATTGCTGGTAAAAATGGTTTAAGTTCATGAATTGGCCCTCGTAAAGGATTATCAATGCTTGGCCCCTAGCTCATTTATTTTTCATGGCTCCGCCACTGCGCGCAACAACGCATGTTCTTGCCCCCTCTCTCTAAATATCGATCTCGCACTTGTGCACTCCTTCATAGTCTCCCTCCACTCGGCCCCTCGCACCATCTTCTAGTCCCCCCACCGGATTTTGCCACATGTACAATCTAGCAGACTCCATGGTTGAACTTAAGCATAATGCACAAACCTCAAAACAACAGTGGTTCTCCTTTATTCTAGAATCTTCTTTTTTCTAGTTGAATTGTCATTATTTGTTTTTTACTTTATGCTTTACAACGCACAATTCCATGAATCATAAAATAGATAAAGGGCTTATTTGATTCAAAGGATTCTCAAAGGAATTTTGGAGGATTCTAATCCTTAGGAATTTTCCTATCTTGGTTGTTTGGATTGTAAACCATAGGAATTTTTCCATATGATTCATTTGCACTAGATTTCATAGGAAACATCCCATCCACTCAAACCTCTTTGAAAGAATTCTCCATTTTTTCTATGCACAATCAAACACTCATACAATCCTATAGGATTCAAGACGACATTCCACTATAATCCCATGTTTTTCCTATTCCCGCGTTTTGGAAATCCTACGAATCCAAGAGGCCCTTGATTTTTTATAAAAACTAATTGATTTTGAATGAGATGAACTATAAGAATTAAACGAAGGTCTACACCAGGCATATATGACTCATAGCTTACATGCTATAGTGTGGTATTTATTCATAATTTGGTTGCAAAATCTGATGCGTGCAATGCACATGTACCTTACTAGTACTTCGAGTATGTGCAAAACACGTAAATTAGAATTCCAATGGCACGCTACATAGTGTCTCTCTTGCAGTTCATGAAGCCACGTGGCACATGTGGAGGCGTTGTCGCGACCTCCTTGTGTGGATTGATCACAACGACATGCTGCTGGTTCCAGAAAAATGTAATCGTCCTCCCTGAGCCATACTGGCGGTACATGCACGAAGCGAAGATGTGCATGCACGCCACACACGCACTCATTCCCTCGCACGCACACGCGGGTACACGGGCGGATGCAATTTTGTACCAAAATCCACCCCATGTGATAATTTGACGCGTGTAAAATTCGTTCACTTCGTTGATGGTCAATTAATACAGCGCATGCAAATTGAGTGGACGTGAGGGCGGAGAAAGACATTACTACTCCACAGCGTGCATGCGAGTAGTTAAATCATGGGTTGCTAGTAGTACTTCCATTTGTCTCCTTCGTATTTTGTGCCAATTTTTGATAGTAACATAATATTTACGCATTTGAGCAGTGTGTCTACTTGAAATTTATGTTCCACTAACTCATCAGGAGTCATTTCGGGCCTCGAAACCAAAACCATCAATTAATCTTTACCTTGTTCCCATCACATTCGAAAGTACTAGTGATACAATTAAGTGCAAGCCTGCTCACACCTACTAGTACGTACCAAACCTGTACGTGTTCCCACTATGCAGGTATTAGTACTAGTGCTAGTACTTAGGTTATAAAAAAGGGGAACTACCTAATCGAAAATTACTCTACCTTTCCTCCTCATAAGTACTTATTCTTCGTCTGTCCTTGCCATGGCCGGTGAGCAGAGCTCTAGGTCGAGAACTACTCATAACAAGGGAGAAGCAACCAAGGCTGCAGAAAAAAGAGGGCTCACTGCTACGCAGAGACCTCAAAAGATCTCTCACGGGCAGATGATGGCTCCTAGGAGCGCCCTAGCCGCGGAGGCAACATGTCGAGCCGGCGGCGCTGGAGTCGTTATCCCTTGACGACATGCCCGATCATCTCAATAAGCACCTCAATAAGAAGAAGGAGTTCATCCATGGCTTGGTGGAGCTGCTGAAGGAGAGCCTCGACGACATGCCCACTGAGCTCAATAAGCAGGGGGAGTTGATCGCCGGCTTGGTGATGCTGCTGAAGAAGAGCATTGCCTCGGAGAAGAAGGCGATCGGTGAAATCCTGCAACTTTAGGAGGACAAGGCAAACCTCTACCATGAGCTCAACCTATTGAAGGAGAAGAACGCTGGCTGAAAGAAGGTGCATGAGAATAGTAGTTCCTTGATGAAGATGCTACAGGCCCTCGTCATGGAACAGAAGGAGGAGTTGGCGAAGCTCCACATCGAGCACCCGACTGCTGTCAAGGTACATAATGCGGCCGTGGAACAGATGATGAAGGCTTGTGTTGCGAAATCCCGTGTCATGGACAGAATGAAGAAGATGGCGGAGGAGACGCGCAAGAAGATGGAGGTCGTGGAGGCGATGAAGAAGCAGTTATGACTCCGTGGCGAATTAGATCATTTGGGGTGATAATCTTCCTTCTTCTTTTGCTCTTGTGTTTCATCTTTTGCTTCGGGTGTTTCACCGCACGTGTCACATTCTCTGCAAGGCATGAATAGAACAATGCTAACAATGAGATGACTAGCAAATTAGATCATTTTTTTATCTCCATATGGCACTGGGCTGCCGTGTTTCATGCTCCTCCATCATAGTACTACTCCAGTGGACAACTTGAGTATACCGCACGGTTCTTCGCTCCTCCTCAGGTCATCGGCACATTTATACAAGCAGTCAAATCACAAGGCCCCGCTTTCCAGCAGTAATGAGCCGTCAAATCAAAAAGGCCCTCGCCTCTCATGAAATCGACCAAGCTAGACTGCCCCTCCCTCTAGCCTTTTAAAAAATGTATACTTTTGTACAATAGTAGTATCGATGGATTGCGCCATGGAGCAAAACTTGAAATTAAAAAAAAGGTGGTACATATAGAGAGCGCTCGTCGCCAAATTACGCATATAGTACTATTATAACATGGCAAAAGAGATTTGAGTCACAATAATGGTGTCCAGCACAACCCACCCCTCAAATAAAACTAAGCACCCTGGAATTCTTTGACAAAACTAAGCACCCTGAATTTTTTTGACAACTAAACTGCTGGCTATATGATGTTGGCCATATATATTGTACATATATAATGTGAAGAAATGAGTGGTAGTACTATACCAACTAAAAGATGAAATGTAAGAAATACTAGTATGTACATACTGAAGAGTTATAGTAACGAGAAGAAACATAACATAGTTCTGCTGGGGGCTCAGCACAACACACCCCTCAAATTAAACTAAGCACACCTAAAATTAAACTATGCAACTAATATGGTAGACACTGCATTAGAACCACCATGAGAAACAACACTGCCACCTTACTCGGAGTCCTCTCCATGTCCTCGACTTCGTCCTTGTCCCTCTTCCTCTTGGTCGATACTTCTTTGCTTGAACCACACACTTGGCTCTTGCTCTTCATCCAACCCTTGTAGATATAGAAACAAAGGTAGCCATCCATTGCAGCATAGTGGATGTGGTCTATATCTAGTACATTCCACTACCATGCATGATGATGAAACATGTACGGAGGTTTCTCCAGTTTACCGTACGAAGGATGAACCATGGCTCCTGCCAGGGTCAGCATTGAAGGCTGACCACTGGAGGGCAGCAGCCGATTCTTTTGGAGGTCGAAGGGGTTGCCTACAACCAGGCCTATCCGACCCAGGACTCTTTCGTCCTTCGTAAAGTCTACAGTAAAAATTTTGACTAGGTCGCTCTTGAGGAAGTTCTTAAAATCCTGGCATTCAACGTCGGGATGGCATATGTGGTAGACCAAGCATAAGTCATGCATGCAAACCTGGATCACGGCGGGCTTCTTCCTCTCTTCCTCCTTTAGATCCTTCTCTCGTCCCAGGACTGTGGTGTACTCAACATCTAGCCCAGCGACCCACTCATCATTTGAGTTTTCGAACATGCGTCTAAAGTGAGCAAGGAATCCTTCACCGTCGCGGAAGAATGGGTGTAGATGATGTCGAACTCATCGCCGGTGATGGTTCTAACCTTGTACTCACCGCCGATCAAGGAGATTTGGGACACCATGGATTTGGGAGGAGGGTTAGGATTAGTGGAACTGCTGTAATATGAAAGGACGGGATGACTAGGAGCGAACTGTCGTAATGTTAAAGGATGTGTGGGGACGAGTAGGAGAGAACTGCCAGCATGCGAACGGCAGGGTAGTGGCTTTCCATTCTCTCATGATACAGGCTTCCGAGAGCTCTTGGATCTAAGATCGAATGGTTGCATGGCATGATTCTAGACCTATGGGTGAATATCCTATCCTCGAGAGTTATTTTGTAAATTTTCAGCAACTTAGCATGTGACCGTTCGATATCAGATCCAAGGCCTGCCAGCAGCCCATATCATTGTCACGCCTACCACGACCGTCGCCTCGCTCGCATGGTCGCGCCCTTGGAGATTTAACACGGTGCGTTAGGCTATCTGATGCAATGTTGGGGATATCGCTTATCGGGAACTTATCGATCAACCCATGATAAGGGGTAAGTCGGCCAATTTATCAGCATCTCATCAGATTTATCGCCATATCGGCTGATTTATCCGTCGATTTATCTTATTGGTCAGGCAATGGTAAGCGATAAATCGCCCGATTTATCGGAATATCGGAAGATATCTTGAATAGTGATCTGATGTTGGCATGTCATACATAGTCATCACTTAGTCACTCATACTACAACAAGGTTAGCTATAAGGTTGGCTATAAGTGTAATTTTTTTTTACTTCTCTCTATCTCTTTCTTCGTAGTATTTATTGCATTTGCCAAGGAGTGACCTCTTCCAATGAAATGGTGCTTAGATGAGGTGCTAAGGACATTAAATGGCTTAGCAATCAAGTCCCCAATGCATAGGTGCTTAGTTTTTTGTTGCTAAGTTTGCTTCATTTAATTAGCTATAGACTCAAAATTGCCTTTTCACCTAGGTACCCGCGCTTAGCACCATTTCTTCCTTGGGTCACCAAACTAGTCTCTCTCTTCTCAATTAACTTGCCACATCAGACTTTATGCCTATGTGGCAAGCTTAGCACCAGTAGGAGCAAGTAAGTACAATGGTGCGCTATAAGGCCGCTTTACATGGCATTTTTGCATATGTGTAGGAAAGAGGCAAGGAAAAAGTGGAGAAGTGGGCTCTCATGCAAGAGCCAACCTCTACATGGTGGAGCCTTGGGAGAGGCACCGCTATGGAGGTCGTCAGGAATTGGGAGACTCACGCCAGTTGTAGCACCGCAGTTAAAATGATAATGGCAAGTCAAATCACGGGGCCCCACCTGTCCAGCAGTAACTCACTGTCAAATCACACAGCCCTACGTTTGCAGCAGCCTACTCCCTCATCTTCTCGCGTCTCTATCGAACCGACTAGGCGGAACTGTCCCGCCTACCGCACAGGAAAAGCCCCGCCCTCGACTTTTAAATAGTATAGTATATTAATTTTGTATCCATGGATTGCGTCATGGAGCAAAGCCTCAAGAAAACGGCGGTACACATGTACGGAGTATACAACATGCCCGTCACGTTCGCGTTGCACCCTAGACGGTCGGTCGGTCTGGCACGCTGCTCTCCGAATGGAACGCACGTCATATTGCGTTTGCACACACATGTCGGACCGCAATTGAGAACTGACCATATGCACACTCCCTGGCCCTGCAAGTCGGGTGACATAATAGAAGAGAGAGACGAGCGATAGTACTAGAGAAGTGTTGTACTACGTTGGTGCCTGGACGATCCCTGCAAGACACGGAAGATCAGTTCGTCCATGCATGTGACCAGACTCCACCAGCCACGCCTGGATTGGCTATCGTCTACATATCGTGCAGGTTGTGTTGTACAGGGTTGTAGTTCTGGTGAGAAATCTAAAAAAAGGTTTCTTGTCATCTCGCAAAATTAGGTGTCATGTGCTTTGGATCACTGCGAGGGTTAAACAGCGACAACTGAGTTGGGCTATTCATTGGGGGGCACATGCACGAAGACTACTCGGCTGCCATCTAGGTCAAGCCGGCTATGTTAATTAGGACATCTATCGACGAAACCCTTTTCTACAAGTTTATCTTTAATTTGAGCTTTGAGCCTCATCTAGTTTGTCCGTCGGGATTCATGTTGTCTCCTTTGGGCAATCAGGTTATGATTTCTTGTCATGTGGCATTTTTTCGTGTTATATGTTATAATTCGGTGCTTCAGATCAAAATGACGATAACTGCGCCTCCGGGGCACGTGCATGAAGACTTAGTACAATACTTCTCTAGTACTATCGCAATGGAGAAGAGGGAGAGGCGAGACGGTGGTTTTGGAATGGAGATGATGGAGAGGAGAGGAGGTGGTTTTGCAATGGAGAAGAGGGAGAGGAGCGTGCGGTAGTGATTTAGGATTGGATGAGAGGGCCGGCGCGCTGTGAGTGGATCAAAATCAAAATCAACTTACCCTTTAGTTAAGAAAGCGACCCCACATTAACTATTCTCCCTTTTATTCTGGGTCATAATTGACCATGATTTTCGCAAATAAAATATATGTTATACGCTGCAAAAATAATATAATTTGAAAGTACATTGAGATACGAACCAATGATACAATTTTTGGTGACATGCATTCATATTTTGCTTGTCAAATGTAGTAGGTGGTCAAACTTTGACCCAAAATACGCAAAACAAAAAAATGCTTCCAAGACCAGCGTCGCTCTTCCACTCTTCTCCTCTTAAACCACCGCCACTCCTCTCTTGTTCCAATCTAAATCCAGCACCGCTCCTCTCCTCATCCATTTCAAAACTATCGCCCCTCCTCTCCTGTTCCAATCCAAACCAGCATTGCTCCTCTCCCGTTCTAATCCAAAACCAGTGCTGCTCCTCTCCTCTTCCATTCAAAAACAACCACCGGTGAGTGAAGGTGTTTTGGAGAAGTAGATCGATGGAGGAGTACAACCGATACGTGAGGATCGCAGACGATAACCCTGTGAAGCTAGCTAGGATGTTGGATATACAGTCTTGGTTTGACAACAAGGACAACCTAGCGGCGATGGCGACATCCATGGCCAAATATCTGCAACAAAGCGAAAAGGTGGCGATACTCCCGGAGGGAGTCGCGCAGGAGTACATAGAGCTGCTCCTCTGGGCCATGGAGCAAACAGATTCACCGAATCCGACCGTGAGGGAGCGGTGGTGGGAGTATCGATCCCAGATGGAGCATCCACCAGAGATTGAAGGATCGAGCATCTACAGGGTGTCGTTTGTGAGGGTGTCGTGTCAGAGCGAGCCGGTCACTACAAAAAAAAAGACACATCCGTGACATCTTGGGCCGAATGATTTTTTTTCTGTCATACATATGACACTTCTATGACGATAATTGTGACAAAACCTTGTATCATCATAGATGTGGTGGGCTCTTACTTCTATGACAAAAAATCATGACAGAAAATGGGCTTTTCGTCCTAGGCGGGCTGGAGACGCAGCTGCATGACATTCTTTGGGCCGTCCATGACGGAAAAAACCGTGGTAGAAGATAGGGGGAGGAAAATTTTGGGGAGTTGCCGGTTACGGTGGGAGGTCGGGGGCCGAGCGATGCGCGTTTCTCTCGTACACGTGCGAGGCGTTGGCTCTAACTAAATCCGAGCGAGGCGTTGGGCTCTAACTGAACCCGAGCGATTGCACTGCAGGCTACGCCTTACTGAACCCGAGCGATCGATTGATGGCTGCTAACTGAACCCGATGGAGCGATTCCTTCGCAACTGCTGCGAAATGAAGCCGATCGATTGGATGAACAGTGAGTGTTGCGGGGGGGGGGAGTTGGATGAACAGTGAGTTGTGGCGTTGCCTCTGGATGAACAGGACCCCGTGGTGTGGAGGGCTGGATGAACAGTAGACGGTGGAGGGCTGGATGAAATGCATATGTATGGATAGACTTATATAGTGTGGGTGATAGGAAGCAAGACTCCGTGCGAGAAAGAAATGTTGATGGAGAAACTACAGATAGATATAGAGATGGAGATGCTAGTTAGAGAGACATCCGTTAGTTTGGGTGTCGGAGATGACCGTTGGGTGGTTCAAAGGGTGAAGTTATATATGTGTGTGAGAGGGCACTTGACTGCTTGTAGAGAGAAACATATGTAGTGTGCGTGATAGGAATCAAGAGTGAGGGCGAGAAAGAAGGTTGATGGAGAAACAGATAAATAGAAAGATAAAGATGCTAGCTAGTGTGTGCTGGAGATAGGAGTCGAGTGGATCAGAAGGCTGGGTTATGTGTGTGGGTGTGAGAGAGATAGAGAGAGGGTGCATGTGAGTCACATACAAACAGATATCAGAGAGAAATGAGATCCAGAGAGACGGAGTTTTGTGTCTATGAGAGAGAAAGATATTTCACAATGAGAGTGATAGCTAGAAAGACATATGAGGGAACGCAAGATATCTCTAGGGAGAGAGGGTGTGTTTGAGCGACATACAAGAGAACAATGGAGAAATATGAGACCCTGGGAGACAGAGTTTGTGTTTGTGTGTGAGAAAGAGATATTGAAGAGGAAGAGTCATAGGTTCTCATATCTAAGGAGAGAAAGACATCTCTGTATGAGGGGTGTGTGAGTGGCACACATGGGAATAGTTGAGAGAAATGAGACCCCGGGAGACAAAGTTTTGTGTTTGTGTCAGAGAAAGAGATTCCACATGGAGAATCATAGCTAGAGACACATAGCAGGGAGCGAGATATACTTAAGAGAGATAGAGTGATGAAGGTCGAGGGAGGAGTACCGTCAGTGTGTTACGAAGATAAAAGATCATTGTCGACATACAGGTAGCACGAGAGATGCCTGAGAGACGATGAACGCGTATAGGTCCAGAGAGATAGTCCTATATAAGCATGAGTGATAGCTATATGAGACGAATATCTGGATTAAAGGGGATTCAAATATTTAAACTGGAGATCACGACATCGATAATATCATAACGCAAATTGGTGTATCAAACATGCATATTCATTTGAATTTGGGCACATGTGTAATGTTATATAGTTTATCAATATTGGTGATCCATAGATTCTTCAATTACAAACAATGCATGGTTTATATGCAATTAATGTCTAAACGGGATTACACTGTATGTTGCGTGTGTGAAACACATTATACATGTTTGAGAAGTAAAAAAACCCGCATGAAACACACATTAATTGGAGAAAGTTAGCGAGGAATGCATACATTGGATTTCAACATAAATTGGTTTCAAATATTTGAAATCCAAATTGATGGATACAACCTTATGAATCTGAGATCATGCCATTTGTAAACCATATTTATGTATAAATGGTGTTGTGCTTTTGAAAGTATATATAAAAAAATGATGTATATAGAATGTAATTCCAATTGAAAATGGATCCCGCCCGAAAAAAAATAGTAGAATACAAACGGGATTCGAATTGAGTTGGCACGGTAAACATGCACTGTGCAAAATTTGAACGAAGCGGGAGTAACCGCCTGAAACCAAAATCTGCGTGATGGAAATCACTACTGCCTATCCCAGCCACGCAAAGCCTACCTGCTGGATATCTATAAGTTTCGATAGGGGTAGGTTTATAATTTCACCCAAACGTGACGTAACCGCCTCTCACCCGGATTCATACACGGTGGGCGCCAAAACACAGTGTGCCCTCGGCCGAAAGTGCCCCGATTCATATTCATACACGGTGGGCGCCAAAAACAAACTCTCGTCGGCAAATATTTGGTGTGTGCGAGATTACCGTCCTATCCCCAACCGACTAATGTTGCTGTGATGTAGTAGAAATTTGAAAAGGGGGCTAAGTTTGTAAATTTCCTCGCATTTGAGACAAGCGCGCCCTGAATACATTGTTCCCCCCTTCCTCTCTACCTCCCTTTTCCCCATTCGTACTCCATGGGCGCCAAAACACCCTCTACACCCCACCCTCCTCCGTCCGCCACCGTCCGCCACCCCATCCACCGCCGTCCTCCTCCACCATGCCGGAGCTGATACCCTGACGCCGTCGTCCATTACAAGAGATCGACCTCTCTCATCCACGCCTTCGGACCGGGATCCTTGCATCTCGTCCTCTCGCTTCATCCCCGCCGTCGTCCACCTTTCCGGCACCGCTCCTACGACGGTCTCGTCCACCGCGCCCCCTGCCACCGTCTACCCTCCTAGATCTGCTTCCACGCCGCCAACAGCCATCGCTACCACAACACCATCAAATTCTCAGTAGATGCGTACATGGCGCCGCACCAGAGGCGGTACTCTTATGTATCTGCTCAACTTATTTATCGCAGCAAGAAAATAGATCGCCACTGCTTTACTCTGATTTCATATCTTGGTTGCGAAGTTGCCTTTGTCCGGTTTGCACCTTCAGATCTGCCATGGCACGCTCAACTCTATACTCCCAATGCTTATGGTTTTCCCCTTTTATATTCCACACTAGTTAAATCACAGTAGACTAAATTTGAAAATTGGGTCAGTCGATTTTTCGGAGCTCGCCGGAGTTCGCCGGTGCGATCCAAGGGGCTCGGGTGGTTGTATGGCCTCGCCGAACGAAGAAAACTCGACGCGGGTGGGGGTGGGGGTGGCGGAGGAACACGGGCGGTGGGGGCCGGTGGTCCGGCCGGCGGCCCGTGCGGTGTTCTGTATGGGAAGAATCAGAGACGAGGAAGAAGAAGGGTTAGGAGACGTAGGATCTTCATCCAACCGCCTGAAATGGTCGAGAGACAGCTGGGAGTTGCATTCTTAATGCGCTCTGGTTCATCATGTGTGGGCACTGCACAACCAACATTTTATTATCCAAAATCTGCTTGCTCTTCTTTACCATGTTCGATAGTGCTGGCATGTACGTGATCGATAGGCTTTCAATTACTAGCGGCAATACAACACCATATTTTCAAGCCAGTTCCACTTTCCCGATTTATATATCGTGGTTATGGGGTACCACTGTTATGTACACTATGATCTGTCTAGTTGTTGTGTGCTCTTGTTATCATGGTTTGGCAATAAACTCTCTATACAGTATATTATGAACCTATCATCTGCCAGCTATCCTTACTTCTGGAGCCTACTTTTTGTGTACTTGTGCCAGATTATATAAATGCATGCACGATATTACAGCACACATGAGCTCTCTCATTAGAATCCAGTGATAGCACATATGTGTTTACAGGGGCGCCCCTATATTAGAATATCATCTGCATTACAAAGATAATCTCACAACTATTTATGTTTTCATGGTTCTCAGATATTATACGCAATTACTGTGAATATCAGAACCCGCGCATCATAAGAATATTGTGGAACACTGCAATAACTTATAAAATTGGCACCAAGGCATTGAGTGCCATTCTGGAAGCAATGAAACTCGTACGCTCCCCACCTGTTGATACTTGTTTAGAATATCATCCTAATGACTATTCTAACCTCGAGGAGTCAAAGGCAGATGGCATGTCCTGTTCACCCATCAAGGTTCCTATTCTAATTTGGCAAGGTTTTATTGATTGCGCTTATCTTGCATATGTTGTCTTGCATTTCTTCTACTTTATTGCACCACCATCTGCTTAGTTTACTCATCATATAACTCGAGATGACATGCCCATCCATTATCAATACATATTCCATCTGTTTTCATACCATGTTTTTCCACTCAAATGTTGTTCTTGTGCATCAGACATCAAGAAGGAAGAGGGTAATTGCCGAACCTGAAGGAGCACCAGCAAATCCTTGAAAAATGTGGTGGTGCCGGAGAAATCAGACAGCGCCCCACTTATATTGGTTGTACAACTAGTGACACAAAACATAGGACCGACTCCAGCAGACTGTACCCATACTTCACTAGCCACACCACTAGCCCCACCACATAGGACCTGCACTCTAGCAAAAGGTATACCGATTTCATTTGCCATAGCACCAGTCGTACCACAGAAAAATCCCACTCCGGCAAAAAGTACAGCAAGTCCATCGGCCGAAGACCAATCCCAACTGCAGAGACGGCCAATTCCTGCAGATTGGAACCCCATTCCATTTATTCCCAGTTTAAAAGACAATGCTTTCAATGTTTTAGGGACTACGTGCATATATTCCCATCATGGGAATATTATAGTGAAGACAAACACCATTTTCACATCTTCCTGTCCAACTTACGTGTAAGTGCTATTATTCATGGTTATTATTTTCCTGTTTTCTGCTGATCGAACACATCAATGATTTACATTACATTGTTGTAACTAGGTGAGGGTCAATTTGGATAGTCATGACGAGCAAAGCTTGCTTGTGCTTTTCAAGGAAGCATTGCAACAGTATCGGTGTTACCTGAGGAAATCACACTTTGATGGCAAGTCTATAAACGAATTTCCGGTGAAGTCTGATGTGCTAAATTTAGAAGACATTGAATGGAAAAACCTTGTTATGCACTGGTCTCGTTCCCAGGATGAGGAACTGTCTATGAAATCACATGACAATTTGAACTTCTACTTTTCCGCATGTGCCTTACGGATCTTTTTTGTAGGAAATCAGCTCGAAGAAGAATTTTGGTTTTAAAAGAACGACAGGATATCGCAAATATGCTGCCCGCTGCTTTGCTCTTGTTAGTACCTGTTTTCCTGTATCGCTGTACTTGCATACATACCTGGTTCACTATGTGACAGCAGTATGCATGATAGCTTGCTTATAAATTGTTCGCTCCAAATTATCTGATCTGTATGAATGGTTACATTAGTGTAGAATATATCCAATGACAATGAATTTTTTAGCTCTGCATTATTCTTGTAAGTACATGTTGTCCTTTATCAGTGTACTTATACTGACAGGTAGTTGTTCATGTACCATCACTCTGCAGCTTATTTTCCTTTGCCCTCCATTTTCTACACATCAGATCTATATTTACTATTACCATAAGGTTGGTACTGAAGAAATTTAGCTGTGCATTGCTCTTGGCTGTGCCTTTTGCCTGTATCGCTGCACATACATTTATAGCTACTTGGTTATGTAGCATCACTCTTCATCTTATCTTAAATATTCTCCATTTTTTCGTATACTATCACATCTATATTTACTCTTAACAAAATGTAGAATAAAGGCAATGCTTATGAAAAAGATTCTATGCTAAACTTCTTGAATTGCCCCCCCATCAGCATGGACAAGGGCTTTATAGAGCCTGTCTTCACCAGTAATGTAAGTTGGTCCTTCTCAAGCCTTCAAACTTTATTGTGTATATTTGGTTAGGCATGACTGCAACAACTGTTTATTCCTGGTGTTTGCATCAAATTGCATGTTTAAAGTTTATTATGTAGTTCATAAACAAAAGTTTGTCCTTCTCAATTTAAGTTTTTAGTTGTACAACCAAGTTCCTTCTTCATACCATGTAAATTAAACTATTCAGAGCAAGTGATCTTCTTTTGCACTGCATGTATGCTTCTGTTCTTCATCCGTAATCCAGTGGTGTGGTGAACCTACCCACTACAGCACAATGTCATATTCTGCAATGTCTTAACTATGAACAATGTCATATCATTATACTATTATTTAAACCGTCTCTTTATTTTCCAATGTGAAATGGGATAAATTGACAGCACACTAACCATTGATACTTATGAGTTCTTGATCTGTAATCCAGTGGTGTTGTGAAGCTGCCAACTCCTTCACAATGTCATTTCCTGCCATGTCTTGACCTGAACAATACCATATTGTGTTAATGCAATTTTAAACTGTGTCACTTTATTCGTCAGTAAGAAATGTGATGAATTGTCAGCACTGATACTTTTATGTGTGAAACCTGTCATCTGTCTGCTTGTTTATCTTTTAGAGTGAGGAAGATATAAGTGTTGAACAAGCGTAGTCTCATCATCTTGCTCAGCTGCTTGCACTGCAGCTCCCAGCAGGGCTAACCTTTCTTGAACTCTATTGAAGTGCTGTCGGTTTTGTATATTATTTTGTCGGCGTGTTTATTTGCCCTGGTGGCGATCTTTGATGCCCAGTGTATGTAATCTGATGTCTGCTTGTGCTTTATTATCATAGTGGCGAACTTTGATGCCCAGTGGATGTAATATGCCGTAATTTCTTTATTGTATAGTCTAGGTTTTTTTCTTATTCACGATGCTGCAGTTATTTTACTGTATATATGTCCTGTCTTCGCAGTAACTGGCCAAACCATAAAATTACGGTACATAATCGGGCCATCATGCAATCACGATGTATGATCCGCATCATGGGCCCCGTCAAACTGGCCCACTAGTAGATTCGGGCCTTTAATAGGCCGAGTAACCCCTGGCCCTCTTTTCGCAAGAAAACTCAATGGGCTTTTAGGAGGCTGAGAAGTAGGCTAGGCCTGCAACGTGCCGAATAGCTCACGGGCCGGCGGCAGCCCGAAATGGACCCCGGCACAAGATTGTGCGAATCAATTCACGGGCTTTTAACAGGCCAAAGTTGTCTCGGTCCTTGTTTGGCCCAATCAGATATCGGATGCGAGCAGGCCGGATGCAAACCGGGCCGTAGTTAGGCCCAACTATATGACGGGCTTTTAACAGGCCAAAATTAATATAGGGCCGAAATGTTAAATGGGCCCTTAACAGGCCGAAACTAATATCAGGCCGAATTACTAAATGGGCCTTTAGCAAGTGGGCCCAAAAGCATAGCGTCCAGTCAACGGGCCGAATCTGATATGGGCCATAATTGAGCCCAAAGCCTCTTAAAGGGCCGGACCTGATCTGGGTTGTGATTTGGCCCAGAAAGTAGGCTTTTAACGGGCCAGATCTTATATGGGCCATTATTAGGCCCGGAACGTGGCAGGCCATTAATGGACCAGATCAATTATGGGCCGATATTTGGCCCAAAACATGGCAGTCAGTTAATGGGCCGGCCTACTAGGGTCCTCAAAATCTTGTGGGCCTACAGCTGGGTCGGCCCATTAATGTCGGTGCAATCTCGTGGGCCTTTAGCTGGGCCGGCCCATTATGATCCGCAAGAATTTTGTGGGCCTTTACCTGGGCCGGCCCTTTATGACACACACAAATCTTGTGGGCCTTTACCTGGGTCGGCCTATTATGGCCCGCGAAATCTTGTGGGCCTTTAGCTGGGCCAGCCCATTATAGTCCGCAAAATCTCGTGGGCCTTTAACTGGGCTGGCCCATTAAGGGCCGCAAAATCTTGTGGGCCTTTAGTTGGGCCGGCCCATTTAAACTTGTTGGGCCGTGCCATGTGTCGACGTATCATAGGCGCCTTCTGTCCAATGAGTGGATGACATCTGTCCCAACGATGAGCCGACACGTGTTTCCTCCAGCCAATGATGATTTTACACGTGGAAAATCCCCATTGGTCGGGGCTGTTAACGGGTTATCGGATCCAAAACCCGACCCGACAGCTTAACGGCGTTCCGTTACGGTGGATGCCATGTGTCGGTCACCCTTGACGAAAGCACTTCTGTGACGCGCGATTTATCGTCATGGAAGTGGACACTTCCGTGATGATAATTTTGGTAATGTCATGGAACACTTCTACGACAGCACAGGTATGACTATCTTGATTCTGTCATAAATTTGTCATGGATGTACATGCATGACAAAAAACACGACCTACTGTGACAAACACGTATCATCCCGGAAGTGTATTTTTTTGTAGTGACGTGGAGTCCTCACTGACCGAACCCAACTGCAAGAGGAGAAAAGCAGTTGGCCCGATGATGCTTCCCCGCCATCCTCTCCCTTTCCGTTCACATCGTCTCACGAGGCGGCTATCTGCCGTCGAGGAATAGGAGGGGACTGCCCCCCCCCCCCCCGCACAGCCCAATAGTCGGGCAGGTTGTGAATTGTCAGGAGGAGCTTAGGGTTGTCAGTATTTTCAGGTTGTGAATTGTGTTCTGTGTTGTGTATTTTGATAGTGCTTTCAGATATTAATGTCTTTTGAATTTCAGATTTGCAGTATTGAGCATATGAAGTATTTTATGAATTCTAGAGATCTATTTTTAGCACTTAAAAAAATTTATTTTCGTAGGAGTATAAAAGTGCAGACAATGTGATTCTCAGAGAAGAAACTGCAAGTTTCAGTTTCAGATAAGAAACTACAAGTTCAGTTTTAGATAAGAAACTACAAGTTCAGATTTAGATAAGAAACTGCAACTTTCAGAGACAGAGCATTTATATTAACACGGCCTTTTCAAACAGGGTTAATATCATGTTGGAAGTTTTATTCATGGTCGAAAATGGAACTACCAGCTAGTTAACATCATGTTGATCAACATTCATGCATAGCACATCTTCATATGATGCACTGTTAAAAAGATATGCTATTTTCAAAATGCCCACACAATGTCGAGTGTGCGAAACACAGAGAAAACGAGGGACAAAGTTTTGGCAAGTGTTGGACATGGTGTGCGTAGATGACAATGGGGACCCACATGTCAATAAAGGCAGAGGCAAAAAATTTGGAGATATTTTCCCTGCAAAGGTGGAATCGAACTCGGGCGGAACAACTATCGGGTAGTGTCACTTGGCCACTAGGCTAGTTCAGTAGTTTCGTTACTAATAAGGCACTTCCTAAGGTGGTCGGATCCCCTCCTGCACCTTTGTGCGCTCGCCGCGACGCCGCTGTCTGCCATTGTGAACATGCTGAACAAACTAGAGGAATCTGGAGAGGACTATACGTGGAGAGGCGGAAAGTTGGGACCCACCAGGTCTATGGCCGTATGCAAGCAAGTGCCTCATCGAAAAAATACTTCCTCCTAATGCTATGCTGACATTGGGGCCGACGGGTTTGTCAATATAGTTACATTTTTTAGGTGCTTCAACGTAGTTACTATAGGAGATAAATTCACAACGAAGCCCGGGAGCTGGCAGGTATCATTTATTATCACTCGGGCAGCAAGAATCAGCTGGGTTTTGGGCTGCCCCGTCTAGGCTTCCTTTTTTATCATGCGCAACCCACGACATGTCGGTTTGTATTTTCTTGAGGGCCGTCATGTATCGACCGGCCTATGAACCTCCCATCCGAGGTTTTATTTTTCTTGAAACATCGGCAGCCCAATTTATGTATTGTTTTGAAGAAAACGCAGATGTCTGTTCTATTTTTCTATATAAGAATAGGAACGACCGGTTCAACTTATGTTTCCCTTCTAAGTATATTATATATATTTAAATTATTTTATATGTTATTATATATTATTTTTATTGTCATCATATATTTAACAGATACTTACATATGTAAGAAAACAATATCCCACATCTTATTAACTTATAAAAATAATTTCTTAACAATAAAATCCTGGATTTTTTTTGGCACGAAAATCCTAGTGATTGTGTACAAAAGCTTTGTAAGATTTAAGGACGAATGTAATAATAAATCACTTATTAGTTAAATATATTTATAACAAAATGCTCAGCCCCTGTTTATTTTTTGATAACATTGCTGGCCCAACCCAACATTATAATTAGAATCAGCCCAACAAAATCATGTATTTCGAGAAAGTGCAAATGGCCTGTAATTTTTTAGGAAAAAAATAAATAGGCCGCATGGACGCTACATTATTTGTTCACCCTACCCCGCTAATGGACTATAATTAAAAAAATCAAATTGACTGTAAATTCTACCCCGCAAAAAAAAGACTATAAATTCTGAAAAAATGGATTGAATACGTGGCACATTATTGGAGGCTGAAATGTGAGCCAATAGGTTGATGCCAACGCAAGTCGTTGTGAACTTAGTCAACAAATGATTCTGACAGCGTTAGCCGTTGGATTTACATCCAACGACTGGCATCCATCTTCAATCTCTCGTCTTCTTCCTCCAGCGCCGCTGGGACCACCTCCCGCCTCCTACTGCTAGAAGCTCTGCTTAGCACGCTTCGCTGTGAAGCGCTACTCCACCGTTGGCCAGGCCATCCCTCCACCCCTCCACACCTCATGTTCTTCTCCACCAACTGCCGAACCACACCGCACCAGAACCGGTTAACCCTCGTACACCTCTCCGACTGCGACTCTACTCCCGCGTCTTCCCATCTCCGACTCGTTGCTGTCCAGGGTCTCGCCGTCGTCCACCATCTT
The DNA here is from genome assembly GCF_018294505.1 of Triticum aestivum. Classification (NCBI taxonomy): domain Eukaryota; kingdom Viridiplantae; phylum Streptophyta; class Magnoliopsida; order Poales; family Poaceae; genus Triticum; species Triticum aestivum. The sequence continues at coordinate 198,720,826 of NC_057813.1, forward strand.
GGATGCGCTCGGTGCGACGTGGTCAACATGGTCAAGAAACGACACCATCGGAAGTAGACTGTGCATGGAGAGGCTGATAGCTGGGTCCACGGCCGCACACAAGAAAATGCCTCATTATTATGCACAAAATAATGATTCCTCCACCTGACAGCTGGGACCCACCGGAAGGGCCTCTGTATTTCGTGAAAAAAATGTTCCCCCCACTAATAGGTCGGACCCACCAGCTATATCCTCGCACGCAAGGAAGTGCCTCCTTATTACGCACAAAAAATGAATACCCCCTGCTAGCTGGGACCCACCAAAGTGGGAGGCTGACTTGTGGGCCAACTAAGTTGACGGGGATGGAGGGCTTTCTCAACTTAGTCAATATGAACGATTCTAGCTCCAGTAACCGTACGATGTCCATCCAACGGCCGTAGTGCTTCTTCAACCTCTGGTCTTCTTGCTCCAGCCGCCCAAACCAGCGATGGTCGTGTCACGTGCTCCTGCCTCTGTGGCCGGTTGTGATGTCGCGGAGACCTTACCGCCCCCTACTACTCCCACCGCTGGCCATGCCATCCCCCTACTCACCCACACCCCCTGTTCTTCTACGGCGACAGCAGCCTCACACCACAGCTGAACTAGTGAACCCTCATACTCCTCTACGAGTGGGCATCCACTACCGTGTCTTCCCCGACTCCGCGTCATCCCCTTCCTAGGCCTCGTCGTCGTCCACCGCCCTGGTGCTCTCGGTGTGGTGTCGTCAACGTGGTCAAGAAACAACTTCCATCGGAAGAGTACTATACGTTGATAGGCTGACAGCTGGGTCCAGGGCAGTCGCAAGGGATTGGCTCGTTATTATGCGCAAAATAATTATTCCTCCACCTGACAGCAGGGACCCACCGGACAGGCCACTACATTTCATGAAAAAAACGTTTCCCCCTGACTGCTGGGACCCACTAGCTACATCTTCGCACACAAGGAAGTGCGTTCGGGCAAAAAAAAATTGATTCGCCCCCTGACTGCTGGGACCCACCAGCTACATCTTCGCATGTAAGGAAGTGCCTGATAGTCGGGACCCACCTGGTCGAAGCATACGTAGCGTTGTCATTCTAGTCGCGAACGTGTACGTACATACTAGTCAATGTAGACACGCACATGTCGTAGTAGAGGCGCGCACGTAGCATGTACACATACGTACAGCGGCCAGGGTGCAAGAAAGTAAATACGGCCACATACGTACATACAGGAGGGGATTCGAACACCTACTCGCGCATACGTACAGCCAGGGCTCGTGTACATGGCTGGGTCGGAACGGAGAAACTGCGTCGTCGTCGTGTATATGGGGAGCCAACCGGCTGGGTCGAAACGGAATGCATCGTCGTGTTCATCGAGAGGGCTTGGACGGAACAACCGATGGAACGAGGCCTGGCATACCACATAATGGAGGAAACGGCCTTGTGTTTGACAGGCCACGGTCAAAATGTGATCCTGTTCATCGGGAGGGGTCTGGCGTACCACAAAACTGAGGAAACGGACTTCTGTTGGACCTCCGATGGTCAAAACGGGGTCCTGTTGATGAGGAGGGGTGTGGCGTACCGCAAAATGGAGGAAACGGACTTGTGTTGGAGCGCTACGGTCGAAACGGGAGTCCTGTTCATCGGGTGGGGTGTGGCGTACCGCAAAACGGGACTCCACGGGATACTGTTCATCTCCACCGTCGACCTCCTCCAGCTTCCATGGGCTATTGTTCATCCATCGTCGACCTCCTCCAGCCTCCACCTGTGACTATTCATCCACGGGCTCCTGGTCATCCAGCCTCCACCGCGCGCTACTCCACCGGCTACTGTTCAACCAGCCCTCTCCACGGGCTCCTGTTCAACCACCCCTCCACGGGCTACTGTTCATCCAGCCCTCCACCATCTACTGTTCATCCAGCCCTCCACGGGGTCGTCCTATTCATCCAGCCCTCCACGGGGTCATGTTCATCCAGCCCCACCGGGAACTGTTCATCCAACCCCCCCCCAGCAACGCTCACTGTTCATCCAAACCCCCCCAGCAACGCTCACTGTTCATCCAGAGGCAGCATCGATCGGCTTCAGTTAGCAACAGTAGCGAAGGAATCGCTCGATCACTCAGGTTCAGTAATGCGTAGCCTGCAGTGCAATCGCTCGGGTTCAGTTAGGCGACGCTTCGCTCCGGTTCAGTTAGAGCCCAACGCCTTGCACCCACACGCGTATCGTACGAGAGAAACGCGCATCGCTCGGCCCCCGACCACCCACCGTAACCGAGAACTCTCTGAAATTTTCCTCGCCCTTGCTTCTACCACGGTTTTTTCCGTCATGGACGGCCCAAAGAATGTCATGCAGCTGCGTCTCCGGCCCGCCCAGGACGAAAAGCCCATTTTCTGTCATGATTTTTTGTCATAGAAGTAGGAGCCCACCACATCTATGATGATACCGATTTTTTTCACAATTATCGTCGTAGAAGTGTCATAAGTATGACAGAAAAAATTCATTCGGCCCATGTGTCTTTTTTTTGTAGTGTGAGATTGCAGCCTACACGATCATATAAACGGTTCATATACAAAATAAGTATCTCAATCGTGAAAATATTCTGCATATGGAGCACATCACTTCCTTGCGGAGAGTCATCCGAAGATTGGAGAGCCTCTTGGTCCTTAAAGAGCGGATTGCTTCTACTTCATCACCACCATCTTCTTCTTCACCGCCAAAAGAAAACTGAGTATTGGGTATGGGCACTCCCCTTGGCTTTCGCCTAGCTTGGGGGAGGTGCCCCGGTATCGTATCAACTCCCCACTATCTTTTACCTTTACTTTCTTAGTTCGATCCATGGTTATCTTTTGCTATTAGATGAATAAAAGTTTAGTTTGATCATTTCTTTTTTGTGAGTTTGCTTAGTGATCAATCCTTTAATCGTGTGCGAGATATATAATAAAGTTTAGTTTGAGTTTTGCCTTCTTTACTTTCTTGTTGCAATAAAAAGAAAGGAAATAAAAGAAAAATATCATATGCTAATCTTATGTTAAGTGATAACATTACACAAGGAAAAGTATATGTAGAAAATTTTATTATAGATTGACAAACATAGTATTGGTCAATGATGCAACTCATGAAAGAATTAATAAGGGAAGAGAAGATTCACATATAAATATATTATCATGGAAATCTTTTATGATTGTGACCACCCATCAAAATATTATATGCCAAAATTGTTGACGTTGGACAAGGAAGACAACTTAATGATTTATGTTTGTTCATATTCACATAGAAGTTATATTCTCATAGATCCTTCAACATGTGGTGCTTGCCCCTATCTTTGCTAGCCAAAAACTCCGCACTAAGTAGAGATACTACTTGTGCATCCAAAACCCTTAAACCCTATCTTGTTTGAGAGTCCACCATACCTACCTACGAATTGAGTAAGATCCTTCAAGTAAGTTGTCATCGGTGCAAAAAGGGTAATAATAATTGCTTCTAAAAGTGTGAGATCATTTAGTGTAAGGGAAAATTGAGCGTTGTACGAACTTGTGATGGTGAAGAATAAAAGCAATAGACTGCATAAAAAAGGTTGCCATCACAAGGGGCAATATAACATGGCGTTATCTTGCACTATGGGGTTGAGCATACAAACAAAAAGCGCATGGCAACCTCTGCTTCCCTCTCCGAAGGGCCTATCTTTTACTTTCATGTATTTACTTTTATGCAAGAGTCAAAGTTTTTCTCTCTATTCCTTTTATTTTTCCTCCTTTGGCAAGCATCATGTGGTGAGTAAAGATCTAGGCACATATATCCAGTTGAATATGGGTAGCATGAGTTATTATTGTTGACATCACCCTTGAGGTGAATGCGTTGGGAGGCGAAACTATAAGCCCCTATCTTTCTATGTGTCCGGTTGAAATGTTTTGCTCATGTGTACGCGGTGAGTGTTAGCAATCATAGAAGACTTAATGATGGTTGAGTATGTGGACTTTCCTAAAGGCTCCGATACGTGACCCTTCATGAAAAGATGATTAATTGTAGTTGCAAAGTTGACTGAGAACATAGTTTGTTGGTTTCCAATAGAGTTTATGCTTTATCCTTCGATGTTGTGATGAATTGTCACTTGTTCATGAGAAGTCTATGATACAACTTCTATGATAAAAGTTTTATGTTGAAGTTTGTTGCTATTATAATAAGTCACATGGTGCTTCTATGTCCGTATTTTTGTTTTTATCGACACCTCTCTCTCTAAGCATGTGGACAAGTTTTTCGATTTCGGTTTTCGCTTGAGGACAAGCGAGGTCTAAGCTTGGGGAAGTTGATACGTCCATTTTGCATCATGTTTTCCCACTGTTATTTATGTTGTTTTATTGTACAATAATGCTTTTTGGAGTAATTCTAATGTCTTTTCTCTCATAATATGCAAGGTATGCACCAAGGGGGAGAATTCCGGCAACTGGAAATCTGGACCTGAAAAAGCTATGTCAAACTACCTATTTTGCACAACTCCAAATGAGGTGAAACTTCCTGAGGATTTTTTATCGAGTATTTAAGAATTATTGGAGCAAATAAGTACCAGAGGGGGGCCACCAGGTGGGCACAACCCACCTGGACGCGCCAGGAGGCCCACGCGCGCCCTGGTGGGTGCTGCCCTCCTCGGCCCACCTCTGGTGCCCATCTTCTGGTATATAAGTCATTTTGACCTAGAAAAAATCAGAGGAGGACTTTTGGGGACGAAGCGCCGCCACCTCGAGGCGGGACTTGGGCACGAGCACTTTTTCCCTCCGGTGGAGCGATTAGGTCGGGAGAACTTCCCTCCCGGAGGGGGAAATCTTCGCCATCATCACCACCAACAACTCTCCCATCTTGTGGAGGGCTATCTTCATCAACATCTTCATAGCACCAACTACTCTCAAACCATGATCGGGATTGGGTGTGGCAAGCCCTCAAATTTGCTTGTTATCTTAGGCGTTTTAATATGTTTTCAACATTTGTAAGCTATGAACCGCACTTGCTTTTGTGGGACCTGTGGTGTGGCACACTATATGGCTACATAGTTCTTTCTTCTGCTTATATATTGTTATATGGGTAGTAATCGTATTAGCAGTAGAAACTGGCGTGTTCTTTGCTGGAATGTCCGTGGTCTTAATTCCGAGGATCGTCGGCGTTCTGTCAGATAAAAAATCGAGGAAAGCCAATGCTATGTCGTTTGCCTCCAGGAAACTAAAATGCAACACATTGATAATCCTGTTATCAGATCTTTTGCCCCAAAAAGATTTGATACTTTTGCTTTTACCCCCTTAGTGGGTGCATCTGGTGGTATTATGATTCTTTGGAACTCTGCAATGTTCTCAGGCACTTTGGTTGCAACCCAAAAGTTTGCTATTGCTATTAAATTCACATCTGCTCATAATGGGGAATTTTGGACTCTTGTGACTGTTTATGGTCCATGTTCTGGTTCTGACAGGGATGATTTTGTTCATTGGATGTATAATCTCACAATCCCAAAGGAAGAGAACTGGCTTCTATTAGGGGATTTTAACTTTTACAGATATACCACGACAGAAATTTGCCTGGGGGGATCCCAATGATATGTTCATTTTTAATGACATTATTGGTCACCTGGGGCTGATTGAACTCCCAATTAAGGGGAGAAATTTTACCTGGTCCAATATGCAAGACACTCCCCTTCTTGAACAACTTGATTGGTTCTTTACTACTGCATCTTGGGCCTGCTTATACCCTGCTACACAAGTTCTTCCTTTGGCTAAAACAGCATCTGATCATGTACCATGTGTAGTGATCATTAGCACCAACATTCCCAAATGTAATTTATTTCGCTTTGAGAATTACTGGGTGCAACTGGATTGTTTTATGGAGTGTGTGCAGAAATCTTCGAATAAACATTCTCGCAAGACTCACATCACAGCTATTATTGCTGACAAGCTCAAGACACTAAGACAAGACCTCAAGAAATGGCAGATGGGCCTCTCCAAAATGAAAATCTTAATTCAGAAGTGCACTAGGGTCATTTTATTATTGGATGAGCTTGAAGAGTTGAGACCTTTATTTAGACCTGAGTTTAACTTCAAAAAGATTGTTAAGTTGCATATGGAGAAATTTCTACATCTCCAATATCTGTATTGGAGGAAAAGATGCACTATCAGATCAATAAAAGTCTGGGAGGAAAACACTAAATTCTTTCATACTATGGCTACAGAGAGATATAGGAGGAATTCAGTTGCCTCTTTGAGGTTAGAGGATGGAACAGTCACCAATGATCATCTATTGATTGTTGGGCCTTTTTGGTCTGCTTTTAAGAACAGAATGGGATCTTCCAGAGGAGTTAATATGTCTTTGCAGCTTTGATAAAACTAGTGGAGGGTCTTGATATTTTGGTCAGGCTTTTTGAGAAGGAGGAAATGGACCTAAATGTTAAGAAGATGCCTATTGATAGGGCTCGTGGCCCTGATGGGTTTAATGGTCTTTTCTTCAAGAAGTGCTGGCCAATCATTTGTCATGATTTCTATGAGTTAGCCAAGGCTTTCCATGAGGGGACAACTAATTTGGAGAACATTAATGAATCTTACAAAACACTCATACCAAAAGTGCATGTCCCTGAGACTGTTAATGATTTTAGACCTATATCTCTTACTAGTATGGGTCTGAAATTCATTTCTAAGATGGCTGCTGATAGATTTCAGTTGGAGATTATGAGATGCATACACAAAATCAGTATGGTTTTATCAAATCTAGGACCATCCAGGATTGTGTAGCTTGGACTTTGGAATATCTGCATCAATGTCACCAGTCCAAAAGGAAAATTGTTATCCTCAAATTGGATTTTGATAAGGCCTTTGATTCTATTGAGCATGAGGCAATTTTCCTAATCCTTAGACTTAAGGGTTTCCCTGAGAAATGGATTCTTTGGGTAAAACAATTCCTCTCCACTGGTACTTCTTCTATCCTCCTGAATGGAGTACCTGGGAAACACTTTGCTTGTAAAAAGGGGGTCAGGCAGAGTGATCCTTTTTCCCCTTTACTGTTTGTTCTGGCTGCTGACATTTTGCAATCTGCTGTAAATGATCTGCTGCACAAAGGAATTCTAAAGCTACCAATCCCCAACCATGATCTAGATTATCCTATTGTGCGATATGCTGATGACACTCTGATCATTTTATATGCTGAGGAGGACCAGTTGTTGGCTCTTAAAGACATGTTGTTTAAGTTCTCCCAATCCACTTGGCTGCACATAAACTTTCACAAATCCTCCATGCTTCCCATCAATGTGGACGAGGTGGAATTAGCCAGGCTGGCTACCTCTTTTGGTTGTAAGGTTGGATCCCTACCCTTCACATATCTTGGTCTGCCTGTGGGGGTGATGAGACTCGGAATCATGGATCTAATGCCTTTGGTTGATAGTATGGAGAGAAAAATGTCTGGTAGCTCCACCTTTCTTGCTCAAAGTGGAAGATTGTAATACTTAAACTCTGCTCTATCTGCTCTACCTATCTTCTTCCTATGCAGTTTGGAAATTCCCCCTGGATTTTAAAACAGTTACAGAGAATCCGGAGGCAGTGTTTATGGAGAAGAAATGGCAATGACAAGGCTTCAGCCCTTGCTGCATGGGATCTGGTGTGCAAGCCTAAAAATAAGGGGGGCCTGGGCATTATGAATTTAGGAATTCAAAATGATGCTTTGCTTATGAAGCATTTAAACAAATTTTTCAATAAGCATGATGTGCCCCGGGTGAGTCTCATTTGGAATACTTACTACCATGAAAGAGTTCCACAAGCTACTACAGAATGTGGTTCTTTCTGGTGGAGGGATGTTTGCAAGCTTATGGATAAGTTCAGAGAGTTTACTTATGTTCAGGTCAACCAAGGGGATACTGTGTTGTTCTGGGATGATATTTGACAGTTGGACAATTCAGTTGTCCCTCTTAAACAACGATTTGCTAGATTATTTTCCTTTGCTATTGATACTTGGGCCACAGTCAAGGACTTCAAACATTGCCAACAGTGGGAGACTCTTTTTCATCTCCCATTGTCTCAGCAGACACACCAGGAACTTCTTCTGGTTCATCACATGGTGCAGTCCATGCAGTGTCAGGAAGGTGAGCCAGGCTGATGGGTGCTCAAACATAATGGCAAGCAGTATGTAGCCAAGAGCTACTATCAATACGTCTACAGAAATATCATTCCCAACCCCCAGCTGAAATTAATTTGGGCTTCTTCCTGTACAATGAAAATCAAGGTTTTCTCCTGGATGATGATCATGGACAGACTCAACACTCAGGACATGTTATTGCGTAGGCATTGGAATGTCTCTGACTCACCTGCTTGTGTCCTCTGTCCAGGAAATAATTGAGAGGATATGGATCATCTCTTTTTTAGTTGCAGATTCAGCCACATAATATGGAATTATTTGCAAATATATTGGCCTCTAGGTGATGATCAGGTGATGACTGTGATTGAGGCTAGGAGAGATTTTGCTAAGCCTTTCTTTACAGAGGTGGTATTCATAGCTTACTGGAATATTTGGACAATCAGAAATAGAAAGAATTTCAGAAATGAAAGACCATCTTTCAACAGATGGAGATCTTATTTTATTCATGATATCACTCTGATGACACACAGGATCAAATCAAAATTTAGAGATGAATGTTTTAGATGGATTGCTTTCTTACCTCCTTGAGATGTCCTTGATCTGTTACCCTTAGTTTTTGTAAGGTAGGTTAGGTAGATCTCGTTTTTACTTTTTTTATAACCCTTCTAGGGTATTGTACATTTGTATATATGCTTTATTTTTTCAATAAAGTAAGGTTGTGGAACCAAGTTCTGCAGTAATTTATCAAAAAAACTCCTCTCAAACCCTAGTTCATCTCTTGTGTTCAATCTTTGTATCAAAACTATAGATTGGTGCTTGTGGGTGACTAGCCGTGTTGATTACATCTTGTAGTTGATTACTATATGGTTTATTTGGTTTAAGATTATATGTTCAAATCCATTATGCTATTTAATACCCCTCTGATATTGAGCATGTTAATCATTTGTGAGTAGTTACTTTCATTCTTGAGGTCATGGGAGAAATCATGTTGCAAGTAATCATGTGAACTCGATATGTGTTCGATATTTTGATGATATGTATGTTGCCATTCTCTTAGTGGTGTCATGTGAACGTTGACTACATGACACTTCACCATATTTGGGCCTAAGGGAATGCATTATGGAGTAGTTATTAGATGGTGGGTTGCGAGAGTGAGAGAAGCTTAAACCCCAGTTTATGGGCTATTCCGTAAGGGACTGATTGGATCCAAAAGTTTAATGCTATGGTTAGAATTTATTCTTAATACTTTTATCGTAGTTGCGGATGCTTGCGAGAGGGTTAATCATAAGTAGGAGGTTTGTTCAAGTAAGAACAACACGTAAGCATTGGTCTACCCACATATCAAATTATCAAAGTAGTGAACACAAATTAAGCCAACATGATGAAAGTGACTAGATGAAATTCCCGTGTACCCTCAAGAACACTTTGCTTATCATAAGAAACGGTTTTGGCCTGTCCTTTGCCTCAAAAGGATTGGGCTACCTTGCTGCACTTTTGTTACTACTATCATTACTTCTCGTTACAAATTATCTTGCTATCAAACTACTCCGCTACTTACAATTTTAGCACTTGCAGACATTACCTTGCTGAAAACCACTTGTCATTTCCTTCTGCTCCTCGTTGGGTTCGACACTCTTACTTATAGAAAAGGATGCAATTGACCCCATATACTTGTGGGTCATCAGTGTTCACGCCCAGGAGAGAGAACGACGAGCTTACGCGTGCCCTAAAGAATCCTGAACACCTGGGAAGAACACGAGGAAATGGCGTTGTTCTGTGGTTTGAGGGGTTTGCAGACTGGAACGCTGACTACAGACGCCATGCGGGAAAGAAGCAGTAGGAGGAGCAGAAGAGGAAGCTGGAGGAGGAGAAGAGGAAGCAGGAAGCAGACCGCCTTCGCATTGTAAAATCAAAGCACGTGGAGTTGGAACTCGCTTTCAAGCAGAAGCAGCAGCAGCATATCAACTCACTTAGCCAGGAAAGGGGGTCTCAGCAGCGGCAGCAGCTAGTGGATCCAGCATTGGATTGTTAGGAAACGTAGCATGGAATTTCAAAAAAATTCCTACGTTCACGCAAGAACTATCTAGGAGATGCATAGCAATGAGAGGGGGAGAGTGTGTCTACGTACCCTCGTAGACCGAAAGCAGAAGCGTTTGACAATGCGGTTAATGTAGTCAAACTTCTTCTAGCTTCGACCGATCAAGTACTGAACGTATGACACCTCCAAGTTCTGCACACGTTCAGCTCGATGACGTTCCTCACCCTCTTGATCCAGCAAGATGTCGAGGAAGTAGATGAGTTCCGTCAGTAGGACGACCTGGTGATGGTGATGGTGAAGTGATTCACGCAGGATGTAGATGAAGTTATTCCCCTTGTCCATCGGTATGTTACTTGCCCGAGATTCGATCGTCAGTATCTTCATACCTAGTTCAATCTCGTTACTGGCAAGTCTCTTTACTCGTTCCGCAATGCATCATGCTGCAACTAACTCATTAGTCACTTTGCTTGCAAGGCTTCTTATGATGTGCATTACCAAGAGGGCCCAGATATACCTCTCCGATACTCAGAGTGACAAATCATAATCTCGATCTGTGCCAACCCAACAAACACCTTCGGAGATACCTATAGAGCATCTTTATAATCACCAGTTACGTTGTGATGTTCGATAGCACACAAGGTATTCCTCCGTTATCCGGGAATTGCATAATTTCATAGTCGAAGGAATATGTATTTGCCATGAAGAAAGCAATAGCAATAAAACTGAACGGTCATAATGCTAAGCTAATGAATGGGTCTTGTCCATCACATCATTCTCCTAATGATGTGATCCCATTTATCAAATGACAACACATGCCTATGGTTAGGAAACTTAACCATCTTTGATCAACGAGCTAGTCTAGTAGAGGCTTACTAGGGACACGGTGTTTTGTCTATGCATCCACACATGTATCAAATTTCCAGTTAATACAATTCTTGCATGAATAATAAATAGTTATCATGATATATAAGGAAATATAAAATAACAACTTTATTATTGCCTCTAGGGCATATTTCCTTCAGTCTCCCACTTGCACTAGAGTCAATAATCTAGTTCACATCGCCATGTGATTTAACACCAATAGTTCACATCTTTATGTGATTAACACCCATAGTTCAGATCATGATGTGACCAACACCCAAAGGGTTTACTAGAGTCAATAATCTAGTTCACATTGCTATGTGATTAACACCCAAGGAGTATGAAGGTGTGATCATGTTTTGCTTGTGAGAGAGGTTTAGTCAACGGGTCTGTCACATTCAGATCCGCATGTGTTTTGCAAATTTCTATGTCTACAAAGCTCTATATGGAGCTACTCTAGATAATAGCTCCCACTTTCAATATGTATCTAGATTGAGACTCAGAGTCATCTGGATCAGTGTTAAAGCTTGCATCAACATAACCCTTTATGACGAACCCTTTATCACCTCCATAACCGAGAAACATTTCCTTAGTCCTCTTTAGATACCTAATTAAGGATAATTTTGACCGATGTCCATTGATCCACTCCTGGATCACTATTTTACCCCCCTTGTCATACTCATAGCAAGGCACGCAACTCGTCTGGGACACGTCATGGCATACTTTATAGAAACTATGACTGATGCATAGGGAATGACTTTCATTCTCTCTCTATCTTTTGCCGTGGTCAGGCTCTGAGTCTTATTCAACTTTACACCTTGTAACATAGGCAAGAACCCTTTCTTTAACTGATCCATTTTTGAACTCCTTCAAAATCTTGTCAAGGTATGTGCTCATTGAAAGTCTTATCAAGCGTCTTCATCTATCTCTATAGATCTTGATGCCGAATATGTAAGAAGCTTCACCGAGGTCTTTCATTGAATTTTTTTTATTCAAGTATCCTTTTATGATATCCAGAAATTCTATATCATTTCCAATCACCAATTTGTCATCCACATATAATATCAAAAATTCTATAGAGATCCCACTCACTTCCTTGTAAATACTGGCTTCATCGTAAGTCTGTATAAAACCATATGCTTTGATCACCTCATCAAAGAATATATTCCAACTCTGAGATGCTTGCACCAGTCCATAGATGGATCACTGGAGCTTGCACACCTTGTTAGCACCTTTTGGGTTGACAAAACCTTCTGGTTATATCATATACAACTCTTCTTTGAGATATCCATTTAAGGAATGCAGTTTTGACAATCATTTGCCAGATTTCATAAGATGTGGCAATTCCTAACATGATTCGGACGGACTTAAGCATTGCTACGGTTGAGAAAGTCTCATCATAGTCAACCCCTTGAACTTGTCGAAAAACCTTTTACGACAAGTCAAGCTTTTGTAGACAGTAACATTACCATCAGCGTCAATCTTTGTCTTGAAGATCCATTTATTCTCTATGGATTGCCGATCATCAGGCAAGTCCACCAAAGTCAACCCTTTGTTCTCATATATGGATCCTATCTCAGATTTCATGGCCTCAAGCCATCTGCCAGAATCCGGGCTCATCATAGCTTCTTCATAGTTCGTAGGTTCGCCTTGGTCTAGTAACATGACTTCTAGGACAGGATTATCATACCACTCTGGTGCAGATCGTGCTGGTTGACCTACGAAATTCAGTAGTAACTTGATCTGAAGTTTCATGATCATCATCTTTAGCTTCCTCTCTAGTTAGTGTAGGCATCATAGGAACAATTTTCTATGATGTACTACTTTCCAATTCGAGGGAAGGTACATTTACCTCATCAAGTTCTACTTTCCTCCCACTCACTTCTTTCGAGAAACTCCTTCTCTAGAAAGGACCCATTCTCAGTAATAAAGATCTTTCCATCGGATCTCTGATGGAAGGTGTACCCAATTTTTACCTTAGGGTATCATATGAAGATGCACTTCTCCGATTTATGTTCGAGCTTATCAGGCTGAAGCCTTTTGACATAAGCATCGCATCCCCAAACTTTAAGAAACGACAGCTTAGGTTTATTGCCAAATCATAGTTCATACGGTGTCGTCTCAACGGATTTAGACGGTGCCCTATTTAACGTGAATGCTATTGTCTCTAATGCATAACCCCAAAACAATAGTGGTAATCGGTAAGAGACATCATAAATCACACTGTATATAATAAACTACGGTTACGATGTTTGGACACACCATTACGCTGTGGTGTTCCAGGTGGCGTGAGTTGTGAAACTATTCCACATTGTTTTAAATGAAGGCCAAACTCGTAACTCAAATATTCGCCTCCGCGATTGGATCGTAGAAACTTTATTTTCTTGTTACGATGATTCTCCACTTCTCTCTGAAATACTTTGAACTTTTCAAATGTTTCAGACTTGTGTTTCATTCAGTAGATATAACCATATCTACTCATATCATCTATGAAGGTTAGAAAATAATGATACCCGCCATGTGCCTTAACACTCATCGGACCGCATATATCGGTATGTATTATTTCCAATAAGTCATTGGCTCGCTCCATTGTTCTGGAGAACGGAGTTTTAGTCATCTTGCCCATGAGTCATGGTTCACAAGTATCAAATGATTCATAATCAAGTGATTTCAAAAGTCCATCTGCATGGAGTTTCTTCATGCGCTTTACACCAATATGACCTAAATGGTAGTGCCACAAATATATTGCACTATCATTATCAACTTTGCACATCAATATTATGAATATGTGTATCACTACAATCGAGATTCAATAAACCATTTACATTGGGTGTATGACCATAGAAGGTTTTATTCATGTAAATAGAATAACAATTATTCTCTAACTTAAATGAATAACTGTATTGCAATAAACATGATCTAATCATATACATGCTCAATGCAAACACCAAATAACATTTATCTAGGTTCAACACTAATCCTGAAGGTAGAGGGAGTGTGCGATGGTGATCATATCAACCTTGGAATCATTTCCAACACACATCGTCACCTCACTTTTAACTAGTCTCTGCAACTCATGTTTCGAGTTACTAATCTTAGCAACTGAACCAGTATCAAATACCTAGGGGTTACTATGAATACTAGTAAAATACACATCAGTAACATGTATATCAAATATACCTTTGTTCCCTTTGCCATCCTTTTTATCCGCCAAGTATTTGGGGCATTTCCACTTCCAGTGACCATTTCCTTTGCAGTAGAAGCACTTAGTTTCAGGGTTAGGTCTAGCTTTGGGCTTCTTCACGGCAATGGCAACTTGCTTATCATTCTTCTTGAAGTTCCCTTTCTTTTCCTTTGCCCTTTTTCTTGAAACCCATGGTCTTGTTAACCATCAACACTTGATGCTCTTTCTTGATTTCAACCTTCGCCGATTTCAGCATCGCGAAGATCTCGGGAATCTTCTTCGTTATCCCTTGCACATTATAGTTCATCACAAAGTTCTAGTAGCTTGGTGATAGTGACTAGAGAACTCTGTCAATCACTATCTTATTTAGAAGATTAACTCCCACTTGATTCAAGCAATTGTAGTAACTAGACATTCTGAGCACATGCTCACAAGCTGAGCCATTCTCCTCCATCTTGTAGGCAAAGTACTTGCCAGAGGTCTCATACCCCTCGACATGGGCATGAGTCTGAAATACCAATTTCAGCTCTTGGAACATCTCATATGCACTACAAAAAAAAGACACATCCGTGACATTTTGGGCCGAACAATTTTTTTTCTGTCATACATATGACACTTCTATGACGATAATTGTGACAAAACCCGGTATCATCATAGATGTGGCGGGCTCCTACTTATATGACAAAAAATCATGACAGAAAATGGGCTTTTCGTCCTGGGCGGGTCGGAGACGCAGCTGCATGACATTCTTTGGGCCGTCCATGACGGAAAAAACCGTGTTAGAAGCGAGGAAGAGGAAAATTTCGGGGAGTTCCCGGTTACGGTGGGTGGTCGGGGGCCGAGCGATGCACGTTTCTCTCATACACGTACGCGCGTGTGTGCGAGGCATTGGCTCTAACTGAACCCGAGCGAGGCGTTGGGCTCTAACTGAACCCGAGCGATTGCACTGCAGGCTACGCGTTACTGAACCCGAGCGATCGATCGATGGCTGTTAACTGAACCCGATCGAGCGATTCCTTCGCTACTGCTGCTAACTGAAGCCGATCGATGCTGCCTCTCTGGATGAACAGTGAGCGTTGTGGGGGGGGGGGTTTGGATGAACAGTGAGCGAAGGGAGTGGATGAACAGGACCTGTGGCATTGCCTCTGGATGAACAGGACCCCGATCGATCGAGCCAGTTGGGGCTGGATGAACAGGACCCCGTGGAGGGCTGGATGAACAGTAGATGGTGGAGGGGTGGATGAATAGTAGCCCGTGGAGGGGTGGTTGAACAGGAGCCCGTGGAGAGGGGTGGTTGAACAGTAGCTGGTGGAGTAGCGCGTGGTGGAGGCTGGATGAACAAGAGCCCGTGGATGAATAGTCGTAGGTGGAGGCTGGAGGAGGTCGACGGTGGATGAACAGTAGCCCGTGGAGGCTGAAGGAGGTCGACGGTGGAGATGAACAGTATCCCGTGGAGTCCCGTTTTGCGGTACGCCACACCCCTCCCGATGAACAGGACCCCCGTTTCGACCTAGCGCTCCAACACAAGTCCGTTTCATCCGTTTTGCGGTACGCCACACCCCTCCCGATCAACAGGACCCCCATTTCGACCGTAGGAGGTCTGTTTCGTCCGTTTTGCGGTATGCCGCACCCCTCCCGATCAACAGGACCCCCGTTTCGACCGTAGGAGGCCCGCTTCCTCCGTTTTGCGGTACGCCAGACCCCTCCCGATGAACAGGATCCCATTTCGAACGTGGCCGGTCGAACACAAGGCCGTTTCCTCCGTTCTGCGGTACGCCAGTGCTCGTTTCCATCACCTGTTCCGTCCAAGCCCTCCCGATGAACATGGCGATGCATTCCGTTCCGACCCACCCGGTTGGCTCCCCATGAACACGATGACGATGTTGTTTCTCCTTTCCGACCCATCCATGTACACGAGCCCTGGCCGTACGTATGCGCGAGTAGGCGTTCGAGACCCCGCCCGTATGTACATATGTGGCCGTATTTTCTTTCTTGCACCCTGGCCGCTGTACGTACGTGTACATGCTACGTGCGCGCCTCTACTACGACACGTGCGCGCCTCTACTATGACATGTGCGCGCCTCTACTACGACACGTGCGCGCCTCTACATCCACTAGTTTGTACATACACGTTCGCGACCAGAGTGACAACGCTATGTACGCTTCGACCAGGTGGGTCCCGACTGTCAAGCACTTCCTTGCGTGCGAAGATGTAGCTGGTGGGTCCCAGCAGTCAGGGGGGCGAATCGTTTTTTTCGGACGCACTTCCTTGCATGCAAAGATGTAGCTGGTGGGTCCGAGCAGTCAGGGGGGCGAATCGTTTTTTTTTGCCGGACGCACTTCCTTGCGTGCGAAGATGTAGCTGGTGGGTCCCGGCAGTCAGGGGGGAATGTTTTTTCGCGAAATACGGTGGCCCATCTGGTGGGTCCCTGCTGTTAGGTGGAGGAATAATTATTTTGTGCATAATAAGGAGGCACTTCCTTGCTGTGGCCGTGGACCCAGCTGTCAGCCTCTCCACGTACAGTCCACTTCACATGCATGTCGGTCGTTGACCATGTTGACGAGGCCGCGCCGAGAGCACCAGGGCAGTGGACGACGACGAGGCCTAGGAAGGGAACGAGACGGAGGCAGGGAAGACTCGGCAGTTGTTTCCCATGCGGTGGGGAGTACAACTGTACGAGGGTTTACTGGTTCGTCTGTCGTCGCTAGAGAATAACAACAGGTGTGGGTGAGTAGAGGGATGTCTAGGCCAGCGATGGGAGTACGGTGGGGCGGTGACGCCTGCGCGGTAGCACAGCCGGCCGCGGGGAGGAGGGAGCAGGCAGTCCCGCCGGTGCTTATTTGAGCGGCTGGAGCAGGAAGAGCAGAGATTGAAGAAGCACGATGGCCATTGGATGGAAATCCAACAGTCACTGCTTGTGCGTCAACCTTTTTTTAGGAAAGCCTCAAATTTGTGGAAAATAGCATACAACCCATCTGCCATTATTTCTAATAATTTACAGCCCATTTGCTGATTCTTAAGGTTTTTTTGAGCCCATATTCTTTTTGTTAGCATTACAGCCCATATTGTGGCCACGGTTAAAAAATTATACAAAATTTTGCATATTTCGGTGTGGTCCGCACTGTTTTTAATCCCGAAATTTCGAGTCACATTCAAACTGATTTTAAAAATAAATGTATATCAATATAAAATCCAACAAACTGTCCATGCATAAAAATCAATGCAATTTAAAATCTCGAAATGAAAAAAAGAAATTTGAAACTAATTTCCGGTTTGATGTGTTTTAAAAATGTACAGCCCATTTCTCATTACTGATAGGCCATTTTCTCGGCCAGCCGAATGAAGCTCTCCTCGTCTTGAAAGATTTGCAGCCCAACAGGCCTGACAAAGCGACTTACTTAGCAAATCACAAAAAAAGTGGGCTGTGGCCATGGACCCAGCTGTCAGCCTCTCCACGTACAGTACTCTTCCGATGGAAGTTGGTCGTTGACCACATTAACCACATCGCGCCGAGGGCACCAAGGCGGTGGACGACGGCGAGGCCTAGGAAGGGGAAGACGCGGAGCCGGGGAAGACGCGGCAGTAGATGCCCACGCGGAGAGGAGTACGAGGGTTCACTGGTTCGGCTGCGGCGTGAGGCTGCCATCGCTGCAGAATAACAGGGGGTGTGGATGAGTAGAGGGATGCCCTGGGCCAGCGGTGGGAGTAGTAGAGGGTGGTGAGGCCTCCGCAGCATCACAGCCGACCACGAGAGGCAGGAGCACGCGGCACGACCGGCGCTGCTTTGGGCGGCTGGAGCAAGAAGACCAGAGGTTGAAGAAGCACTACGGCCGTTGGATGGATATTGTACGGTCACTGCAGCTAGAATCGTTTATATTGACTAAGTTGACAAAGCCCTTGGTAAGCGTCAACTTAGTAGGCCCACAGCTTGGATTTGGCAGAGAACATATAGCCCATTTGCGATTTGTAAGAATGTACATCCCATTTTTTAATTCTAATGGAATTTACTACAGCCCATTTACAGTTTGTTAAAAGTACAGCCCAACTTGTAGCTAGGACAACGATTAATAATTTTGAACAACCGGTCAAAACAGAATTCAAAAAAAAATCCCACATTTTGATGGGATCCGAAATATTTTTATTCAAAATTTCTAGTCAGATTAAATATAATTTCAAAATAAAGTTGTATTCTGCTAAAATCCAACGAAATATTGCGCGCGCAACAAGTAATGAAATTAAAATTTCAAATTCCAAAAACAATATATTTTTTAAACTAATTACGTGTTTGGTGCATAGTTACTGCCTAGTTACTATAATTACATCCCATTTATTATTTCTTAAAGTCCATTTTCTTGTTAAGCCTAATGCATATCTCCTAGGAAAGTTTGCAGCCCAGCGGGGCGGAGAATAACAAGTTGACCTGGATATTGTGTACAACTGTCGGCCCAGTTGCATTGCTGATGTTGAAAAAAGGCATGTGTAGTACAGTACAGCCTAACATGGTTACTCAGCCCACATTCAGCGACGCCGGAAAGGCCAAACAAGGCTTCTGTACAACTTTTTGAAGTCACTGAGCTCAATTAATAACTTAAGAAAAATGTTAGATTACAGTGGAACTTAATTAAAAGCTGTCACGAGCAAATAAATAATTCAACGGGTCCCACTTGTGCGTGTGCGTGTGTGTGTGTGTGTGTCTGTGTGTGTGTGTGTGAGAGAGAGAGAGAGAGAGAGAGAGACCCATCGGTCGATGCTCGTAAATACATATTTCAGCCATATGCATTGCTGATGCTTAGTAAAAACTTATATAGTTGACACAATCATATAGAACATCATAGCACACTGAACTTGCATACAAAAATTTCACGCAGGCGGCACAATCAGGATGGAAGCAGTGGATCGCTAGGGAAGGGCTATGTTGAAACCAACGAAGTCGTACATAACGGTTAATTGTCTTTATCAATAACGGGGAAATATCTTGAATGTTGTGCAAAGAAAATAGACCGACAACACAATAAGTTCTGCTAGCACATTAAGTTGACGTACAACCCTTTCTTAAAAAGTTCAGCTACAAAATTAGAATAGGTCACAATCAAATGTACTAGCATATCAGTGCTTCACACCCATAGCTCGAATTTAACTAGTATCTGACAAGATTCAGTTGTTACCTCAAATTAGAGCACATCCAGGCAGCAAGCCCTGCCTCTTCTCCCAAAGAAGCAGTGGCCTCCGCCGCGCGATGGAGTAGGCCCTGTGCCATCCATCGTTCCGAGCAACACGGGGAAAGTCTAACGTTGACTCCTGTAATGGATGTCGTCGACAGACCCTGGCACCAGCGGCGGCGGCAGGACTTTGATTGATGGATTGACCACTTCTTCGACATGCACGAACACTCGATACAGGTACATCCCTAACGTGGTCCGCGACGGCCTTGGTGGCAACGAATAGTAAAACCCCAGTTCCTGCACCGGTATCTCAACACCAATCACCTTAGTTATGGTGGACGGCTTCTTCATCCATGCCATAACCGTCAGAGCCCAGCTGTCTGGAGGAACAAACATACTTACGAGCTCACCTCCAAGGTCGTTGATAAGCTCGTTCATGGACTCGCTGTTCCAAGCACATCGAGGCATGCCGTGGAAGGAAAGATTTGTTAAAAACTCAAGCTCAGAGGGCACCGAGCCCCATCCTGGGTGCCACCAATCAAAGCTCACCAGCGCGCCATCGCAGAACAAACACCGGGAAGATTCGAACACACGACTACAATCGAAACTTGTCTGGAACCTGACGAAGAAATCATTCGGTGGCGGACAGACTTCGACGAGCAAGTCACTTATTTGGTTGCCATGCACAATGCCAAGAGCTTTGACAAGGTCGTCCGGCGAGACGGGAGGCCGGTCGCCTTTGATGGTTACCGTCAGCACTTTGCCGGCAAACTGGTCGTCAAGCGCCGCCATGCCACTGTTGAGTGACAGCACGCAGCGACCGAAGGCAGGACAGACCTCAGCATCTCCGGCTCGGATATCCGCGTTGACCGGCGACATGATAGTGCGCTTGACTACAGGGAGTACAGGAGGGGGATTTGGGGGAACTGGAGTAGGAATCGAGATTCCAGAGGTGGGGGAGGGGTGGGAGACTGGGGATGAAAAGGTAGCATGAATTTCGAGCACGCGCCAATATGCTCTCGGCGCGCAAGCGCATGAAAACACCGGTGGCGCCCACATGTCGGCCTAAGAGTCCTTATTCTTTCTTTTTTGGAGAGCCCGACCTTTTTTTCAGGATCTTTTGAGAGCCCGTCCTGAGAGTCATAATTGACATGTTTGGCATTGCGTTACTACTCGGCCCATATTCTACGACACCTCACTGGCCCAAACAAGTGTACAACATCGAAAAGACACTGAGATCAACTTATACAACTTCAAAAAAGGAGATATACTCTGAACACTGGAGAATGGTGATGCCCTCATTTAGCCCACCAGTAGTTCGAGACAATAAACAGTTTGAAACAATGATATATACAACATTCAAACACTGACTAGTAACTACTACTGACATAAACAGCAAGACATGATAGTTCATAAGAAGTCTTGCTACACCACAAAAACGCACCCATTTGCAGCGCTCAGACTCTCGTGATCCAGACGAGAATGACATTCTAAACAGAAGCAACTATTACATAGTAAGAGTGACATAGACGAGGATGACCAAATGACAAGGAATATGCATAACAAAAGAAAGAACTACCCATCCAAAACCAGCAGCAAAGACAACAATGTCATTCGAAGAGATGATCGAACACCATCATAATTAGCAGCCCCGCTTCAGCGACCAGTGATCCAGAGACACCAGTACTCCACCCTTTCGATGCAACAGCCCAATTACCTATCAACCTGAAGGCTTGAACCACATCACTGCCTGTCGTAATTGAGACATCCAAGGATCAAAGTTAATCCGGATGCCTTTGTCATTCTCACCTTCTTTTGGCTGTAGGCTGTATCATTGACAATCAGGGGAGTTTTCTCCCGAACTCCTAGGGTTTGCTATGTAGACACAGTTTTCCATAGCAAACAGAGCCTCTTTGCCATCAAGGTCCTTGCCAACGGTGATCTCCTGGTTAATCGGATAATTGAGTCCAAGAAACAGAGAGTGTGAACCAAGGCTGTTTACCCGCCTCCAACTAAAAAATCCTAAAGGCCCCAACAAGCTGGTATCCTGCTCATAGACGTAACAGCCACTGTCCGGATACTCACGTATTACACGGTGCTTGTATACAGTGGGGTTTTTGCAATATAACTTTTCCGGCTCATGTGTTTGAATGACCATCAGTCTTTTGTCGTCGTCTGATCGAGCGAGGAACCAGTTGTGCTTCCCTGTTTTTGGCAAAGGTGGTGTGATTACAAAGGGCAGTAACTGTAGGGACACTCCATCATATCAAAAAGGACAGGCATTATTAATGTAAGATCAGCATTGTTCATAGTATGAGTAGGATAATGCAAGAAACAGCATTGGTATGTCCCTGTTGGAACTGGGAGGAAAATACAGGGAAATGTATACTGGGTTCGAAAATATAGAAGTGCCATGCATGGTTATACTCATGTTATCTCGCAATCGATTCTTCACAGGAAACTACCATGTCATGCATGTTATGTAATCATGTTTTGTCCTCACAAACAAATTCTTCAAGGTAACTAACAGACCATGCATTGTTATATACTCGTGTTCTGTGGGCAAAAAATTTGTGAGGATATTATTCTAGCCATTGATTGCTGAAGGGCGAATATAGGTATGTACACATGGTAAGCATTGCAGGATTTCACTACTTCCAAATATAGAGTTCTCCATATGCACATTTACTTCCCTAATGTATGGTTAGATGAAACCAACAGTGTGGTGCATGTTTCTACATCACGAAAATGAGCAAACTAACATGGCCATTGATACACACGCATATTTAGTAGTAGTATATAGATTACTGTAAAATAAGGATAATATCCATATATTCCTAACCGTTTGCTTATTCAGGGTACAAATTGGCTGTAATGACATGGTCACAATCGCATGAATTAACACATTCCAAATATAGCTGATTTACGGCATCTCTAATACATTGCCATAGTTCTACTCAAATTCTTCTCAAACAGGGATATGCCAATCATCACAAAAAGTTCAAACAGTGTCATGGCGTCATCATTAACATGAGACGGAAACAACTTACACGCGCCGTCCCAGCAATAGGTGGTGCCATCTGCTTTGTCTATCACGTAGATGATGCCATTGTGTTCAATAGCATCACAGAAGTGTGTATCAGCTTTGACGATGATCCACTGCGAGCTAGGTTGTCTCCAGCTAAAGAAAGCACCGGCGTAAAGATAGGCGAGTCCGGGGTTGAACAAGGAAATTAGCTTGAAGTTCGCGTCATTCGCATGTCGTGTGGGCACTTGGCAGATTACAATCTTCTGCAAAACAAGGTCCGTCCAACTGACGTGGTAATCTAGTTGACTTGGATCGCGATGGTAATACTCTATATAATCCAACGGAGGAAGGATAATCTCATGGGAGGTCTGCAAGTTCACGAGCACCAACTTTTTACCGTCTTCTCTGAAGGTAGCCATCCAGTGGGAGTTCATGCCGACCCAGTACATACCTGCCAAGAAGTTTCGAGCGATGGTAATTGGATTGATGTCGAGGGAAATGATGTATGGCGACCCACTACATACCTACAAAGAAGTTACGGCTAATGGAGATCAGATTGAAGTCGAGGGGCATCATGTACGCCTTCGTATCATGGTGAGCCAATCTCGCAAGACCAGATAGCAGCAAGCAGGGTGTCTTGAAAAGCTTAGGCCTCGCTTCGATGATGGCTGTGTGCATGTCCCTCGAGCATGCAGCCAGCCGCAGGGCGCTCAACATATCCATACACGAACAACAAAGGTCGAGGATGTCCCTGGGGAGATTGCTCCAATTGCGGCTCATATGGATGCTGCGCGGTTCGCGTTCGGCCATGGTGGAGTTTGGAAGGTGGGGTTTTTTGGGGGCTTGATTTACGGGGGAGAAGGATGTCGGTGTTGGAGCGGCTAGCGAGGGAATAGTGGTACTGGGGGAGGCGAGTGAGGCAACGGTACACGGGGCACAGTGAGATGGAGACAGAGACGAACAAGGAGATGGAGATGGAGTGCTATGGGAGTGGAGAGGGAGACGAGGTGGGGCGCCAATGTGTTGTACAGCGGCGGTGACAGACTGCACAGTGCACAGGGTGAGGCTGACTTTGGTAACCCGAACACGCCGCCTGGACTAGTGTTAGGCGCAGGGTGTTGTCACTTCACTGTGAGGACCGGATGAATAGCATTTTTACCATCAAGTGTACCACAGTTGTACTAGTACTACTACTAGTAGGAACATGAGTACTCCAGTATTGTATTGCGGAAATAGGTCTCCCGTGCTAGCATTCATGTTCACTTCATCATTCAGGTATCATCCATATTGCGAGCAGAACTAAATTCTCGTGCATGCCCAATCAACGCCCTGCCGTGATGCATGCAATGGTCGTTCTGGTGCATCAAGGACGGCATGTAGATCGTTCCACACTAGAGAAGAGGAAAAATGGAAAGGTAGAATGCGGCAGTAGAGGAAGAGAACGCTGGCTAACAAGGCTGGGAGGGGATCGAGCAGGAAGTTAATGCTCCACGCCTAAAGGTTTTGGGAAAACCTGATTTTCATAAGGTGACTTATACTCACCTAAATGGAGGGAGTATTCCTTAACCAGAGAATGTGGTGTCTCCCACTCACGCGCTCAAAAAAAAAGCTATGACACATTTTTTTATCTGTTTCCATAGGTCCCACCTATCAGGAAGGATGGGCACGTACACGAACAGGTACGACTCATTAGTCTACCCGCATAGCCTTTTCGTTTAGTCTACCTAGCCATCTAATCAACTGCCTGCACGCCACTTCTCCCATTTACTTCTCCATCGGGAACCGATTCTCCTCGTCTTCTTCACCTCCCCTTCGTCTTCATTTGCATCCAAACCCCACTGCGTTCACATTGTTTTAACCTCTTTAAATAATCATCTACTACTTCAGTTAGACTAGCCATCTAATCCTAATTCTCCAAACCATAGCCCTCCGTTCCAGCGGTTACAAATGGCGAAAGAGATCGAGATGCAGGTTTTTAGCATCGAACATGTCCTCATCGAAGGCTCAATGCGCATAGTTGCCACCATCACCATCCACCCAAGGGTTGTTCGGCAGTGGATCAATAATGTATCCAACTCCCTCGAAAAGATAGAGACGAGGGTCATCTGTCTCGACGCAGAGTACACGGAGCATGCCCATGGGAAGATCCAGCGCGCCGACGTCCTTCAGCTGTGCCTCTAAGATGATGTTTTGGTGTACCACATCATACACTCGCCCTCCATACCAGGTGAGTTTCACGATTTCTTGTCTCGAGAGGATGTATACTTCTGTGGGGCAGCCATCGAAGGGGACAAACAGAAGTTGGAGCCGTATAACCTTGATTTGAAAAGCATCGCTGACCTACAAACCAGAATCAAAATTCCTCTAGAAGATTGTGATAAACAGACACCATCCCTATTCGACGTAGAAAAATTTGTACTCGGTACAAAGCTTCAGAAGGGTGACGAGATGGTGGCATTAAGGCCGTCTGGATGGGAGAATTATCCCTTGACGTACGAGCGGATAAAATATGATGCCCTCGATGCCCGTGTGAGTTTCGAGATAGCTGCAAGGTCCAAAGAGCTTCTTGCGAAGCCGTCTCCCAAGGAGAACAAGAAGAAGAAGAAGAAGAAGAAGAAGAAGAAGAAGAAGAAGAAGAAGAAGAAGAAGAAGAAGAAGAAGAAGAAGAAGAAGAAGAAGAAGAAGAAGAAGAAGAAGAAGAAGAAGAAGAAGAAGAAGAAGAAGAAGAAGAAGAAGAAGAAGAAGAAGAAGAAGAAAGGCTGCACCAGCAGGAGGGCATTATGGATGGATGAACAATTGCCTCTCTTGTAAAAAAAATTATTCCCTCTCGGTATATATTGATATAGATGGACTATTTCGATGGTGTGCATGTCTTTGGAACAGAGTAGTAACGTGGGTCCGCTTGACTATAAGGAACTATTTATCGCATATATAGCTTTCTTTCTCTGCTACTCCTTCCAGTGATCGGTATGAAGTGCATATGTTTGTAGACATGACAGCTTGTCCATGGAAGTTCAACTACGGTGACCATCACGTTCCATCTCGTGATTCCCACGACGCCTCTCCAACCCACGGCACCACGCCCCCCGACGTGCGCCTCACCCCTCTCGGCCGCACCGCCCCTCTGCCTTTGTGTGCATGACATGTGGGCCACCTAAAATGCGGCGAGCATCAAGTTTCTACCACAGCCACATGTGATTCCCACGACGCCGCTCGAACCCATGACACCACACGTCCCCCGACCTGCGGCTCACCCCTCTTGGCCCCACTGCCCCTCTGCCTTCGGGAGCATTACATGTGGACCAGTCACCTATCGAGTCCACATGTTATTGACTCAAAGGCGCTGAAGCTCAGTCCCGACGGCCCTGAGAGGGAAATGTAACTCCTGCGCTAGGTCTTGTGGTGCTCCCGCAGCACGAACTCGTGCCAAACTCAAGGTTCCATCGTACCAATTCATGCGGTGGCCCGTTGCATGGCTGATCCCAATGTTGGACAAAGGTTCTACGGGAACGGTGTCACCGTTGTAAATGTTGTGCAAATTGATGTTGGTACCCTCCCGTACATATGCAAGCCAATCTCCACTCGCACCGAGCCTAACCTGTGAAATAGTGGGCAGGGGGAGAATTTGGAAATGGACACGGAAGTAGTCTTTAGAACGCATTTACTACGTGATCAAACTCATCTTACCTGCTCATCGGAGGAAATCCGAGTGCCCCTCAACGTCAGCATCTCAGGGGGCATCAACTTGCAACTATGGCCACGCCGCGCTAGAGAGACCCCCAAGGAAACATCCTTGTGCGTTCCACGGAACATCAAGATGCATTTCTATGAGTAGTTTATCTTGTGAGAGAAAAGGATGAACGAGGGAAGGCCTCTAGAGATAGAGATGGACACTACTACTACCAATGTGCTGGCCCGTGCGTTACAATGGATCCAAAGTAGTAGAATAATACTTGTTCACGTGCTTGAAATATAAACACTCTAGTTTTGATATACATGTTTCAGCAGACATGACAACTTTTCCATGGAAGTTTAACCACGGCAACCATCACGTTTCTTGTTTCTACCACTAACACACCCACACGTGATTCCCACGATGCCGCTCCAACCCACGGCAGGACGTCCCCCGATGTGGACATGGATCCTCTGACGTGGCTATCACTGCCTTGCCCTGCCTTTCCTTCACTGACAGGTGGGACCCACGCTTATGGGTCCCACATGTCAGTGATAGAATGGTAGGATTGTTCACGTCAGGGGATCCTCATCCCCTCGACATGCCCCTCATCCCTCTCAGCCCCACCGCTCCTCTGCCTTTGTGTGCATGACATGCGGACCAGCTGAACTGCGGCGACCATCAACTTTCTACCACAGACACACCCGATTGGACGCGGTTTGCCTGCTCTGCTGCTGTGCTCCAATCCGTACTCCCGCACCATCGAATTTTCATCCAGCGGCTGTGACACATTTCGCCCCGGGCATCAATCCTCAGCTGGAGTACTTATGTACTACAGGTAGTACCCGTCGGTGTGGCCATCTACGCCTCGTAACGCCCCGACACCCAGCTATGGCACCCTCGCCACGACCACGCCACCATCGGCCGGTTCATCTCGAACGAGTGAGTCGCGAACCACACCACCACCATGAGAATGACATGTGGTCCAGCCGCATTTAAGGTACGCATGTCATTGACTCATAGGCCGGGCACTAAGCCATTGAAGTTCGGTCTCGTGGGCCCCGAGAGGGAAATGTAACTCCTGCGGCAGGCCTTGTGGTGCTCCTGCAGTACGAGCTCGTGCCAAAACTGGAATTTGTTTGTTACTACTACCAACTAGTACTAGTAAGGTACACATACATTGCACGCATGAGATTCTGGTGGTTTGTGCATTATGCTTCTACATGTGGGGTTTTCTGGATTCTAACATGTGGCAGAATCTGGTGGAATGTAAGGTTAGGCAAGTTTGATTAACTTAGGTGAGTGTTTGGTTCAAGCCACACCTTAGGCAAGCCACACTAAGGCCCCACATGACATACACACAAAAAATGTGGCAAGATTCCCTTAGGCTTGCCAACTTGTGGGTCTCATTTTGAGGAACTAATAACTTTGCCTAAGCTTAGTTGTGGCAAAGTTAGTCATGAATTAAGTTCAACCATGGAGTCTTCTAGATTATACATGTGGCAGAGTCTGGTGGATGATATCCAACGGCCAGTAGTGCTCGGATTTGCCATCTTTGTACCGTCGGATTGGCTTCATCCAACGACCAACTTTCAAAGTTTTTCACACACTAGGGGGTATAGATATAGATGTGCCGGTCCATTGCAATGGATCCAAGTATTTCTATTTAGTGGAGTGCACTCTAGACACATTATCTATTTATTTTTCTCTAACCTTTCGTAGCCATGCAACCAAGCCACATAAGCTTCATGGGTGCCCTCCACATCATATTATTCATACTACGTTGATTGAAAAAAAGATAAATCACCCAAAACAAGATCTTCCCGTTTTTTGTTCCTACGATGTTGTGCCGTGCACGTACCTACTAGTTGTATAGTGGTAGTACTAGTAATATAGTTAGGAGTACAAACTTGGTACTAGTAGGAGTAGTACTAGTACGGAATGCTCCTACTCTATCAATGAGCCCCGTCTGACACCAAATTTCTTGGCTTTCGTGCTACAGCTAGATCTTCCCCTCGTTTCTGTTTTCCAACCCGGCGGCGGGCGGGGTGTTGGTTTGCTCAACGGCGGTCCCAGATGAAAGTGAAAACGCTAGGCAACACGCCTTCCCTAAGCTATGTGTCGTGCCGGACGGGCCGTGGAGTACTCCCGATTCCCGGGCATGTGGGGGTGCGACGCGAACGCGACAGGCCTTTTCCTTTTACTAGCAATGTGCCCATGCGTTGCGACGGATCCAAAGTAGTAGAATAGTAGTATTTGTTCACAAACTTGAAAAAATCACTATTGTTTTGATATACTCCTAATATATTACTCCCTCCCTACCTAAATATTTGTCTTTTTTGAGATTTCAAATGGACTATCACATACGGATTATATAGACATATTCTAGTGTTTCTAGCAAGATGCCCGCGTGTTGCACGAAGTTGATGGAAAAGGTAAGCACAACTTATAAATTGACGGATGGAGTACTAGTTACAGTGATGCATATAATTAAGCAAAGGGATCGCACATGTCGGTATTGACTGGAACGAGAATGCAACAACACAATAAGAATTAAGGCCACGATGATGCGATCGCAGTGGTGGTTACAGAAGGCAAGAAGAAAGATGGATCCATGAACATACGACCTACTCCTCCTCAACTTAGTGCGCCGGGCCACCGACCTGAGGCTAAGGAGCGGCGGCTTATGTGGCGAGGTCGAGGTGCTTCTCAGCAAAGGCATCCAAGCCTTCCAGCCGGTTGAGGAAGGCCAACATCGTAGCGTCCTCACTGGCCTTGTAGATACCTATGTACACGATTTGCTCGTACACGTGGATGTGTAGGTCGACGAATTCTTGCAGGGCGAGGCGCCTCGCGGCGAGCGCGACCTCCAGGTGGACATTCTTCGTGGCGTTGGCGGGCAGTCGTAGGGCCACCGGTGCTTGAAAGAGGTTCCGGCCATGGAAGCCGATTAGGGTGGCAGGCAATGAGGAGCTCGGGCGCGCGGGCTGGAGGAGTACAGTGATGTCGTCCGTGAGCTTCTTGAGGACGGTGAACTTGTTGCTGGTGGCAACGATCATCTGGTCCAACTGAGAGTCGTAGTTGGCGTCGACGGCGGCCATCCCCCAGCCGGTCTCCAACACTTTCTGGAGATGATCCTCAGCGCCATGCCACAGGCCGGCGTCGTGGACCATCTGGCACAGCCGCTGGCCGCTCACACGCATCGCCGCCATGAGTCTGGAGTGAGCTCTTTTGCGCTTAGTGTAGGTGCCTTAGGCAAATGCTTAGGCATGTACGATCTGGTAGATGCATTGGAATGGAGGGGCGCCTTTATATTAGGGCAATGAGGGAAAACTGCATTGCATTCACATCGTGCAGCCTCTTTTCGCGGACCTCCTCCCATTACTTCCCTCATGCATTAATTGAAGGAGGATGCATTGGCCGTTCAACATATCAGGAACCGCTACTCCCTCCCTCGTCTGCATTAAAGCCATATCGGGAACTGCGCTGCCCGCTGTCAAATCGAATACTCCCTCCATCTAGGTGAGTATTAAGTCATCTTACGAAAACAGAATTGTAAACACATAGGCGTGGTGCATTAACTCTCGCGTTGTTTCGTATTTTTTGACATAAATAGAGGAATCAACCAATAAGAGATGTGGGGCTTGTATGCTTTTAATGACTTGAGACTATCAAACATGACATGCAGTGGTCAGCTCGTTGCACAAGAACAAATACAACCCACGTCAGCACACATGCACATTATAGCATCACATCCAATGGCTATAAAAGATGAATGAGACCAAATTATATCTCATCTAGATGAGTTCTAGCAAAACTGTATTAATAATACTTAGTACTCCTGCGCCATGTATCATATATTAGTATCATGTAGTACTTTATTTATTGCCATGTATGACACATAGTACTCAACTCTCTCTCGTTATTCATTTAATTCTATGACACCTCATCAAAATTGCTAAGGCTAGTACCATTACAACCAGCCTTAGAAAATACTCCCTAAACATTAAGTTCTCTCGTTTTCCTCTCCACCTTGGTCACCTAGACGGAGGGAGTATACTATGCGGGCTTTTCCTGCCGGTAGGCGGGGCAGTTCCGCCTAGTCGGTTCGACAGAGACGCGAGAAGACGAGGGAGTAGGCTGTTGCAAACGTAGGGTTGTGTGATTTGACATCGAGTTACTACTGGATAGGTGGGGCCCCGTGATTTGACTTGCCATTATCATTTTAACTGCGGCTCTACGACTGGCGTGAGTCTCCCGATTCCTGACCACCTCCATACAGGTGCCTCTCCCAATGCTCCACCATGTAGTAGAGGCTGGCTCTTGCATGACAGCCCACTTCTCCACTTTTTCTTGCCTCTCTTTCCTCCACATATGCAAAAATGCCATGTAAAGCGCACTATTGTACTTACTTGCTCCTACAGGTGCTAAGCTTGCCACATAGGCATAAAGTCTGATGTGGCAAGTTAATCAAGAAGAGAGAGACTAGTTTGGTGACCCAAGGAAGAAACGGTGCGAAGCGCATGTACCTAGGTGAAAAGACAATTTTGAGTCTATAGCTAATTAAATGAAGCAAACTTAGCAACAAAAAACTAATAAGAACACCATTTCATTGGAAGAGGTCACTCCTTGGCAAATGCAACAAATACTAGTACTCCCTATGTCCCATAATATAAGAACGTTTTTGGCACTACACTAGTGTCAAAAACGTTCTTATATTATGGGACAAAGGGAGTACGAAGAAAGAGATAGAGAGGAGTAAAAAAATACACTTATAGCCAACCTTATAGCTAACCTTGTTGTTTGTTGTAGTATGAGTGACTAAGTGATGACTATGTATGACATGCCAACATTAGATAGCCTAATGCACTGTGTTAAATCTCCAAGGGCGCGACCACGCGAGCGACGCGACGGTCGTGGTAGGCGCGACCATGATACGGGCTGCTGGCAGCCCTTGGATCTGAGATCAAACGATCGCATGCTAAGTTGCTGAAAATTTGCAGAATAACCCTCCAGGATAGGATATTCACCCATATGTCTATAATCACGCCATGCAACCGTTCGATCTTAGATCCAACAGCTCTTGGAAGCCCGTGTCATGGGAGAATGGAAAGCCACTACCCTGCCGTTCGCACGCTGACACTTCGCTCCTACTCGTCCCCGCACGTCCTTTAATACTACGATGGTTTGCTCCTAGTTGTCCCGTCCATTCACATTACGGCAGTTCCACTAATCCTAACCCTCCTCCCAAATCTATGGCGTCCCAAATCTCCACGATCGGCGGTGAGAACAAGGTTAGAACCATCACCGACGATGAGTTTGACGTCATCTACACCCGTTCTTCCGCGACGGTGAAAGGATGCCTTTCTCGCTTCAGACGCATGTTCGAAGACTTAGATGATGAGTGGGTCGCTAGGCTAGATGTTGAGTACACCATAGTCCTGGGACGAGAGAAGGATCTAAAGGACGAAGAGAGAAAGAAGCACGCCGTGATCCAGGTTTGCGTGCATGACTTATGCTTGGTCTACCACATATGCCATGCCGACATTGAATGCCTGGATTTTAAGGACTTCCTTGAGAGCAACCTAGTCAAATTTGTTACTGTAGACTTTGGTAATGACAAAGAAGTCCTGGGTCGGATAGGCCTCGTTGTAGGCAACACCTTCGACCGCTAGAAGAATCGGCTGGTGTCCTCTCGTCAGCCATCAATGTTGACCCTGGCAGGAGCCATGGTTCATCCTTCGTACGGTAAACTGGAGAAACCTCCATACACGTTTCATTGTTATGCATGGCAGCGGAATGAACTAGATATAGACCACATCCACTACGCTGCAATGGATGGCTACCTTTGCTTCAATATCTACGAGGGTTGGATGAAGAGCAACAGCCAAGTGAGCGGTTCAAGCAAAGAAGTATCGGCCAAGAGGAAGAAGGACAAGGACGAAGTTGAGGACGTGGACGAGGACTCCAAGTAAGGTGGCAGTGTCGTTGCTCATGGTGGTTCTAAACTTCTAATGCAGTGTCTACCGGAATAATTATAAAGTTTAATTTCAGGTGTGCTTAATTTAATTTGAGGGGTGTGTTGTGCTGAGCCCCCAGCAGAACTATGTTATGTTTCTTCTCATTACTTTGACTCTTCAGTACATAGATACTATTATTTCTTACATTTCATCTTTTAGTTGGTATGGTACTACCACTCGCTTCTTCACATTATATACGTACAATATATATGGCCTACATCATATAGTCAGCAGTTTAGTTGTCAAAGAATTTCAGGGTGCTTAGTTTTGTCAAAGAATTCCAGGATGCTTAGTTTTATTTGAGGGGTAGGTTGTGCACTTATGCTGGACACCATTATTGTGACAAGCCTTTTTAATAGTACTATATGCATAATTTGGCGATAAGCGCTCTCTATATGTACCACCTTTTTTCTAATTTCAAGTTTTGCTCCATGGCGCAATCCATTGATACTACTACTGTACAAAAGTGGAGTATATACATTTTTTAAAAGGCTAGAGGGCGGGGCAGTCTAGCTCGGTCGGTTTCACGAGAGGCGAGGGCCTTTGTAATTTGACGGCTCATTACTGCTGTCAAATCGATTAGTACTGCACCGCCCGCTGCACGCCCGGCGCCTCCATTAAACCCCTCCGTTAAACCCGCATGCAAACCGAGAATCCTACTCCGGCCACACGTCCGTTCATGAGCGGGTCGGAATTAAACGCAACACCGGCTGAGCTCCTCCCATCCGCCCTCAGTTTAAACGAGGCCAGACGCTGGCCAAGCTCCTACAGTCCGCCCTCTATTTACACGAGGCCAGACAGACAGCGGGCAAGAATCGCACCCCTCCGCCGCTCCCCCATCTCCTCCTTCACCATTTTCTACACTCTTCCGATGGCTTCCGATGAGCCGTTTTCTGGCATATTACCCGGCTGGGTGGCCCGCCGAGCCCTCCGGATACGGGCAAGGCCGCTCGGTGCTTCACCAACCTCGCTTGGCCCGACGGAGCCAGTTTCCGCCCCAAGCAGGCGCGTGGTTCAGAAACTCACCGCTCCAGTTCAGCTCGATGAGGAGTGGCGAGTTGCTCCACGCCGGCACGGTGGCGAGCACGCTGGTATGGGCGGCGTCGCTGCCGCGTCGTACCGTGCCACCAGTGTTTGTGGTGGCCGCGCCTCTCGTGTCTGTGGGCGCGCCTCCCGTGCCTGCGGCAGCGCCATGCAAGGAGAGACAGAAGCCGGGTGCGTGGAGAGCGACGAGTCGGTGGCCAGCTTCTCCGTGTCCACCGCCATCATCGAGGAGAAGTAGAACACGGGAGGCCGCCGCCACTTGGGACCCATGAAGGCCACCGCCGAGGCGACGACCGCGGATTCAGGTGGTTTCTTTGATGCTTCGTCTCTTCCGAGGACCTTCGTCGACCCCGCAAGTGTCTGACGGACATGAGGAAGACAAAGGGATCCGCGGGCGGCCATTTAGAACTAAAATAAGTCTAATACATCCATTTCTAGGACAAGTATTTCCGGACGGAGGGAGTATTAATTATACAAGAGAGCCGGATTGGCACCTCTTAGTTCATGTAAATGTAATGAAATCCATCATGTTTATATGAAGCTCTGGCTTTTCTATACGAAATCCTTCATGCTTATATGAAATCAGTCCGTGTTTGCACGAATTTCATCTGGTTAGTTAGAGTTGTAAAAATGTATGCCGCTGGCGTTTGATGTCGTCCTCCGCGGAAGGAAGCGGGAGGAAATTTGCCGGATGCTGTTGGAGATGCTCTTTATGCGGGAAATAATAGAGTGACATCCAATCCATTTGAGTTAATTTCCTGTATGATTGTCCCTCTATAAAAAGTTAATTGCATGTACAATGTACACGTTACTTGCAGGGTGGCTATAGCTTCGTACAAAAAGTTAAAAAGAAACAAGTCCATCCTTAATCTTGTATTCTAAGTACTCTGTGGGTTCCACTGTCAGTACAGTAGCGAAAGAAGTATATATTAAATAAGCACAGTAATATATAATATAAAAAATCTAAAGTTAAAAGACAGAATTCGAACTCGTGTCATCGCGTTGCGAGCATCCGGCGCTAACCAGCCCAGCACATTTTTGTTGTAGACCATGCTAGAGATATATCTCCATCACTGTCTACTCTTATATATACTCCATTTGTTCCTAAATATTTTTGTTTTTCAGATTTCAAATGGACTACCACATACGGATGTGTATGTAGACATATTTTAGAGTGTAGATTCACTCATTTTGCTCTGTATGTCTTTTCAGGAAGGGGTCAGATTTGTCCTTGATTTATTTATGGGGTATCCAGATGGCACTGCACCACCAAGAAAAGAGGGTAACATCAAAATTATGGACTACTTTTTTGAGTATGTTGGTAAGGTCCGGTCATAGTCACTTGTTGAAATCTCTAAAATGACAAATACTCCCTCCGTCCGGAAATACTTGTCATCAAAATGGATAAAAGGAAATGTATCTAGACGTATTTTAGTTTTAGATACATCTCTTTTTATCCATTTTCATGACAAGTATTTTCGGACGGAGGGAGTAGAAAACAGAGTTGGTGATGATGGTGTGCGTGCAATCCTGCAATATAGGCCGTCGGATTTATATCTAACGGATAGGAAAGAAACTATGGCAATTTTGCAAAAATATACCCACACGTCTCTCCACATTCGCAAATAAGGCCTTCCCTCGTTCAGCCTTTTCTCTCACAAGATAAACTACGCATACAAATGCATCTTGATGTTCCGTGCAACGCACAGGCAGCTAGCTAATTTCTTTTAAAATAGTTGCTGCGATAATTGGGTTGAAGTGATATATTTTATGTCTGCCCCGAATGATTTCAGATTCACTAGTAGTAACAAACAAAAGGTTGCCTTGTTAATTAACAGAAAACAGGGTGAAAACTATCACATGAGGCCGGTAAAAACAAGGCACGCTGGGTTCAGCATCATCGTCACTACAGCTGTGCGCGCGCAAGAAGTCTACATATCGAGGGGGCTACCGAGCGAGGCACCGAGACACAATGTTTTAGAGATAAACCAATTGACAGATTATGATCAGATCGAGTTGTCACCCTTCTGCTCTCATTGTTGGGGGGAGAGAAAGACGTATCGAGAATGTGCGCGGTAGGCACAGAGGCACAACTAGCGAGTGTGTGTGTGTGTGTGTTTGAAAGACGAGTAGATAGATTATTATCAAGATCGATGTGCCACCCTACTCCTTTAGTGCCAGGTAGTGTGTGTGCATGTTTGGGAGAGAAGCCAGTCGATAGATTAGTATCAAGATCGAGGTGTCACCCTACTCCTTCGGTTTTGGGAAGTGTGGGTGTGGGGGGGGCAGTGACACTTACATATCTCTACTCTTATAAAAAACAGAGTTGGTGATGATGGTGTTCCTGCCATCCTACAATATAGGCCATCCGATTTATATCCGACGGATAGGAAGGAAACTATGGCAATTTTGCAAAAAGATACCCACACCCCTCTCCGCATTTGCAAATAAGGCATTCCCTCGTTCATCCTTTTCTCCCACAAGATAAACTTCTCATACAAATGCATCTTGATGTTCCGTGCAACGCATGGGCATCTTGCTAGTAGGGAGAAGGAGTTTGTGTGACACATATCTAGCTATATTAAGGGATAGGTAGATAGCATATGTGTGAGAGACATTATTATACTTTGAGACATTAGTGGCTGTGGGTGGGCGGAATTAAAGGGGTGGGCGTGTTAGACATAGAGAGCGTGTGTGTTTATGTGTGAGTGACTTGTAGGATGGGGTAGAAAGACGAATTTAACCCTGACGGAGGGAGAGAAATACACGAAGTGCATGTGTGTGATTCTGATGCCCACAGGGAAATGAGATATGTATGCGTGTGAGAGAGATTTCACAATTCAGTCACGTATCACTATCTAGCGACCGTGGACGTGCATCGCTTGAACATTATTCAATATCTACTTTGTATCGTGGCCAAAGGTACAATATCGATTCAACGCTATAAAGATTGGACACTCGCATATCACATTTTTTTCTATTTAAATAAACCTTTTCAGTTGTGCATGCCAAAGTTACAGTGATGTTTCTTCAAACAACCAATGTAGCTATCATGTACATGCACCATTGTTACTCTTGCATTTGAATTCCTTAGTATTGGATGATTTAAGTTTCTATTTTGAAGTAATATATGTAATATTCATATATGAATTCAACGGGTACGCAATTTATGAAATGGAGGCTATGTAATCATATGAGGTAACACTTTTAAGTAGCTGACTACAATATCCATTTATTTTTGTGCGCCTCTACACTAACACGTCAATGCATTATGTTTAAAGTAAATAACCAATGGCACTAAATTGTCTATTTACACAAGAAATACATAGGCTGGGCGTTTGATCCCTTTTTTTGTGAACGCGCCACTACACCCGTACGATTGGCCGCGCCCGTGTGAATGTCCAAGTTATCGGCGCATCATCCCGAGTTATTGTATTTTTTTGGTGTGGACTTCACACCAGTTATTAACTGCTGACGTGTGCCCCGTGTACACAGTATAGCATGACCTTCCCGCTAGCACGGTCCAAAATTAGTTGAAACTGGATACGAACGATCCCACGGGCGGCAAAATCTCCCGCCTCCTTCTAAAATTTCCGCCACCTTAGTCTTTAGCATGCGAAATCCCCCTTTTGTCCTTGGTGCACGGAGACCAACAGTTACAATACCGCCCTCATCTACATGATAGGTCGGGGCTGCTTTGGTAACTTTCGGTTCCCCCCACTACACGGCACCCCCATTTCCTCTCCCCCTCCCGCAAAAACGACTAACTCCACAGCACCAGAGCATCTTACATCACGCCGTCCGTACTTCATCGCCCTTTCTCCTCTCCTCTCTCGAAACCCTAGACTGCTCATCCACCGGCGTACCATAGCCCATTCACTACCAGCGGCGTCCACCTCGCCGGATCTGCATCTGCGGCCGCATCTACCCCTCCCACCTCCCCTAGAAACAAGTAGACTGCTGATCCACCACTGTACCACAGACCATTCATTGTCGGCCTTGACCACGGCGCCGGATCTGCTTCGCTGGTACTCTCGTCAACCGCCACGCATCTGCAGCGGCTCATTCATACTCCCCATCGGAGACGCTTCGTCCACACCCCCCCGGAGCCACCCCACCGACGCCCCTGTCGACGGCCTCTGATCCTCTTCGCCGACACCTTCCTCAACCCTACCGGAGCCGCTTCACCGACACCTTCCTCAACCCTACCGGAGCCGCTTCACCGACACCATCGTCAACCCTACCGGAGTAGCTTCGCCTATACCATTCTCAACCCTACCGGGGCTGCTTTGCCAACTCACAAGTCCACGGCCTCAGATCCGCCTCCTCGCACCCTCATCCAACCTACCGGAGCAGCTTCTAACACCCCGTCCATGGCCGCAGATCCGCATCGTCGACACCACCCTTAACCCAACCACCGGAGCAGCTTCTGACGCCCC